>NC_073629.1:82795800-83015800 GCF_029407905.1 Bubalus kerabau
ATATTTTGCGTGACAGAGCACAGAGCCGATGGATATGAACATATTTAACTCCAGTGACCAATGTGGTGCGATCTCCAAAACCTGGAGCCTGATTCTGTATCTTCTTTTGGATTCCATTTTCTCAGGGTTGGACATTCTCCAAAAGGTCAGCCAGGAAAAGTCTCTGGATGCCAGACACCGGGCAGAGGCTGTTAGGCCAGCAGGCCACTGTTGCTCATTCATTCCTCCTAGAAATGGGCACAAAGTAAAGGTTAATTCGGACACTTGGCACACGCTTCCTTGTCCACTGAAGTTATACAAACCAGTTCATGTTGATTGACTGCAAAAGTACATTTTATTTGGTCTTTCACAAATAACCCATCTGAACAAAATCAGACTCTGACTGAAAGAAATTAGGACATATAGGAAATTATACTGAAGATAATTGAGAGTTAGAATTAAAATTGTTAGCAAGTTTTGGGGACACTGGGGACATTTCTTTTTTTTAATTGAGAAGAACTGAAAAGTTTATGTGCTAGAAGATATTATATCTTTAATACCTTTTTTTAAACTCAGATTTTGACTCTTCCTGTGTTGAAATATAAGCTGACTTAAAAGTATGATCTCAGATGGTCTCATCTGAGTTTGATGTTATGGAAAGGGAGTAGGATTTGTAATAATAGTAAGCTACTGTTTATTGATTGCTCTGTGCTAAGTACTTTATTTGCCAGCATTATTTTAATACTAACAAAAACCTATGAGGTAGGAGCTATTATTAACCTCATTTTAGAGAAAAGGAAAATGAAACATAAAGTGATGTAACTTGGTCAAAGTCACATAGCTCAAAAAGGGCAGAGTTAATATTTGGACTCAAATTAGCTTCCAAAGGCATTTGTACTCATCCACTGCACATGCTGTCTCCTCAAATTATCTGGCTTGGTTCTGCCATGTGTTAGCTATATATAATCTCCTTGGAGAAATCACCCTAAACTCATTTTTGTCATGTTTACATGGAGATAGTAATACCTATGATGTAGGCTTATATGTGGAGAAGGCAATGGCACCCCACTCCAGTACTCTTGCCTGGAAAACCCCATGGATGGAGGAGCCTGATAGGCTGCAGTCCATGGGGTCTCGAAGAGTCGGACACAACTGAGCGACTTCACTTTCACTTTTCACTTTCATGCATTGGAGAAGGAAATGGCAGCCCACTCCATTGTTCTTGCCTGGAGAATCCCAGGGATGGCAGAGCCTGGTGGGCTGCCGTCTATGGGGTCGCACAGAGTCAGACACGACTGAAGTGACTTAGCAGCAGCAGCAGGCTTATATGTGAGTGTATATAACAATGAAACCTTATAGTAATACCTATGATATAGCCTTATACGTGAAGGTATATAACAATGAAAATTTATATGCAATCAGTTTTTATTATTATGCTGAAAAAGAGATGGATTCAAATGAAGCTAATAACAACTATATATCTTTTTTGTTGCCAAATATATCTTTTTTGTTGTTCAAATAAATCTTTTAACAACATCATTTTCTTAATGACTTGACCCTCTCAGTACTCTATAATGACTCTCTATTAGAACAAGTCAGACTCCTTAGCTTAGAAGGAAGCCTGACCACTCTTTATCTATTCAGCCTATGGCCTCCTAGGGATAGAATGGTCACAGAGCCTGGACTGTCTTTTTATTGTTAATTTTTGTAATAGGCTGAATAACAGCCTTCCAAAGATGTCCATGTCCATGCCTAATCCACAGAACCTGGGGACCTTGTAAAGAAATATGTTATGTACATAGGAAAAGGGACTTTGCAGGTATGATTAAGTTAAGGATCTTGAGATGGAGAGAGAATTCTGTGTTAACCAAGTGGGCCCAATGGTCTGATCACAATGGTCCTTACCAGAAGGAGGCAGATTTTTGCCATACATCGATACCCAACAGTTCAGTTGCTCAGTCGTATCCGACTCTTTGTGACCCCATGGACTGCATGCCAGGCCTCCCTGTCCATCACCAACTCCTGGAGTCCACCCAAACCCATGTCCATGGAACCATCTCATCCTCTGTCATCCCCTTCTCCTCCTGCCCTTAATCTTTCCCAGCATTAGGGTCTTTTCAAACAAGTCAGCTCTTCACATCAGGTGGCCAAAGTATTGGAGTTAAGGCTTCAACATCAGTCCTTCCATGAACACCCAGGACTGATCTCCTTTAAGATGAATTGGTTGGATCTCCTTGCAGTCCAAGGGACTCTCAAGAATCTTCTCCAACACCACAGTTCAAAAGCATCAATTCTTCTGCGCTCTTCCCTGGTGGCTCAGACAGTAAGACGTCTGCCTACAATGCGGGAGACCTGGGTTTGATCCCTGGGTTGGGAAGATCCCCTGGAGAGGGAAATGGCAACACACTCCAGTACTCTTGCCTGGAAAATTCTTTGGATAGAGGAGCCCAGTAGGCTTCAGTCCATGGGGTCGCAAAGAGTCGGACACGACTGAGCGACTTCACTCGCTTCTGCAGTCAGCTTTCTTTATAGTCCAACTCTCACATCCATACATGACCACAGGAAAAACCATAGCCTTGACTAGATGGACCTTTGTGGACAAAGTAATGTCTCTGCTTTTTAATATGCTGTCTAAGTTGGTCATAACTTTCCTTCCAAGGAGTAAGCGTCTTTTAATTTCATGGCTGCAATCACCATCTGCAGTGATTTTGGAGCCCAGAAAAATAAAGTCAGCCACTGTTTCCACTGTTTCCCCATCTATTTGCCATGAAGTGATTCCCAACATTGTAAAGCAATTATCCTCCAATTAAAAATAAATAAATTAAAAATAAAAAGTAAGAGGCAGGAAGGTCATAGTCAGTTGCAGGAAAAGTGACAAGAAGCAAGAAGGTGGAGTGGCATGAGGTAGGGGGCCTGGAGCCAAGGAGTTCAGGTGCCCTCAGAAGCTGGAAAAGGCAAGAAAACAGATTTTCCCTGAAACCTGCAGACAGAGCACAACTCTGCTGACATCTTGATTTTATGGACTTCTGACCTCCAGAAGTGTGAGAATAAATTTATGCTGTTTTAAACCAGCAGGTTTATTGTGGAACTAATAAAGCTCTAGTTTTGCATTGGCCCCTTCCAAGGCCCTGTACCTAATTTTGGACTTGTAGTGTTGTATTCTCTCTCCTTTTTTTTTTTTTTTAATTTCTCAAAGTAAGTCCCTAGAATTGTATAAGCTTCATGCACCACAAAACCTGAATCTCTTGCTGCACAGGGGCTAAGCATGTGTATTTTTTAATGTGTGTGTTTATTTATTTGGCTGCTGTGTCAGGTCTTAATTGCGGCACATGGAGTCTTCACTGTGTCACCCAGGACCTTTCACCGTGGTGCATGGGATCTCTAGTTGTGGCCCATGGGCTCCAGAGCACGCGGACTCACAAGTTGCAGTGCACAGGCTTAGTTGCTCTGCCACATGTGGCATCTTAGGGATCGAACCTGTGTCCTCTGTATTTCAAGGCAAACTCTTAACCACTGTACCAGGAGAAGTCTCCTCAGCAGCCAGACTGCCTGGATTCAAAGCTAATTCTGCCACTTATTGACTGTGTCATCTGCTTTTTTTTTTTAATCTGGAAAATGGAGTTGATAATAATGCTATCTACTTCATAGGGCTGTTGAGAGGATCAAATAAATTAATTTCTGCAAGCATCCAATAACCATTAGCAATTATTAATTATGAAGAACCTTAGGAAGGTTTCAAAGCTCTTAAGGCAGGAATAACAGTTATGAGAGGAGGCTAGAGTAAAAGCTTCACAAGGGCAGGCCATCCTGTCTTGTTCACCCTTCCACCTTCAGAAACTTGAAAAGGCTAATGCATATTATATTCTTCACAGTGTCAGATTGCTTCATTTATTACATGTTATTTTATGGTCTTATACTTTTATGTTTTTTCTCTCATTTCTCCAAGTAGATTGTATTAAGGACTTACATTTATATAATATGATTATTCTTTCTTCCAGGAAATATTTTGGTCCATGGTGGGTACCCAATAAAATGTTTCTTGAATTGAGCCATGACTAACCTTTCCATGTGCAAAGAATTGAGACCCAGTCTTTTATGAATAACTTTTGTTTTTTGGTAAAATCTGCCTAGGCTAAGTCTAAGGTGCATTTTGGCATAGTGAGAAATCCATGAGTCATGTAAACAGATACACTGAATGCAGGGAGAGAGCACTATTGTGCTCACATCACAGTGTTATCGATTGTCTCCTGTGCATGAGCACCTGCTGTCTCGGGAGCAGTGCAGGCGGGCTTAGAGGGGTAGTGTGGTAGTAAGGCATTGATTTGGGAATCAGGGAACTTGACTCTCATCTCAGTTTCTCTCTCCCCAGCTCATTTTGACCTTGGGTGAATCATTTAACCTCTCTGAGCCTCACTTTGCTCATCTGTAAAAAGGCAATAATAATATCTGCATGAGCTATTTTACAAGATTGTTATTAAATTACATATTTTATGAAAAGTACTTTGTAATTCTGATATACCTAAAAATGACTATGTAAAATAAGGAATGTTTGAAAAAGGAATGAAAAGAGCCAAGAGAACAGATATAAAATGGGAGAGAGAGAGGGAGGGAGAAAGCTACTCAAAAGGAAAATTCTAGATATAGAAAATAAGCAAAGTAAATCATGTGTGTATAAAAATAAATGTGGCAATGAAAAAAACAACTTATAAAACAAATATTTTAAAAAACTGCTATAGCACCTGGGATAAACATGCTCATAATGTTTACTAAATAAATTAATAATGCTATATAAAATTCTATCAATAACTTACAAATGCCACAGTCTAAGGAGATAAGACAGAAAATAAAAATATATTGAAGAATATAAGATAGTGTGTAATAAGTGAAAAATTCACTGTGGTGCTTAAGGATACAAGTTTATTTCTTCAAAATACATTCTAAATCTGATAGTTTCTTGCCACATTCCACCATCTTTTACCTGTATTGTTGCAATAAATTTCTAACATCTCTCTTTTTTTCTTTTCCTATTCTTGCCCCTCTATAGTTTACTTTTCACATACTGGACAGCATGATCTTTCAAAAATGCATATCATATCACATTCCTCCTTTACTTCAAGTACTCTACTAGCTTCCCCTTTACTTGTAACAAAACCCAAGTTTCTCCCAATGGCCTGCCAAGCCCTGTGTGGTCTGGCTCCTGCCTACCGCTCTCTGACCTTGTCTTTTACCACACTCCCTTGTTCACTGGGTTCCAGCATCATTGGTTTTGCGGTTCTCTCAACACATTAAACTTCTGCCTGTTCTGGGCTTTCCCTAGACATTTGCATGGCTGTCTCTCATCATTCAGGTCTCAGCTCATGCAGCCTCTACAGATAGGGATTCCCTGGCCATCTGCCTAAGATTACTTCCCCAGGCCCCTATTTCATCACCCTCTGAAAATGATAGGACTCATTTGTTAATTTACTTGTTTGTTATAATTGAATGTTTTCCTTTGAAAGAGAAAAGCATCAGGAAGGTAAGGACTTTCTTTTCTCTTTTATCTAGCTGTTGTTTTCCTAGTCTTCATAACCCGATTCTTTCTTTTCCTTCTCCTTTATGATTTTTACTTATCATTTTCATCATTTCCATTTTTATTTACCTCCCTATTATGCCCATGTCTCCCATTTAGGAAGGTTAAATCAGTTTTGGAATTCATAGGGCCCTGTTGGTCTAGTCATTTTAAAAGAACAGTGAGTTTTTATACAGAGGATTCACATTCCAAAGTTCCCTGGCTCATTCCAAAAAACCATTGAAATAACAAATACTTTTGCCAGAATCACACATGCTGTAATAATTGGCTCATTCTCTTCTTAATTCTATGAAACACAGCCCCACAGCAGACCATGTTTCTTTGCCATGACAGTGTGTGTGTGTGTCTGTCTGTGTACACTCACCTGGGAATGTATGTAGGTATTGACACTATTCTTAGAAGGAGGCATAACCTACTTAGAGCACACTTCACCTTTTCTCAGGCCCCACGTTGCCACATTTCTTTTATCTTAAGTAACTTGAATGAAAATGTTTATTCTTATCTTAACTGAAAGAGGCTGCATCTCCTTGGCACAGCCCTCACTGATTCCTGCCCATTTGCTTGCCACTGATTGGCATGGCTACATCTTGGGTTCTGGGTTTAGCTGTTCTCTCTCTGTTGTGGTTCATTTTTCCTCCTATGCTGCCTAATAAAACACAATGTACAGAAAACCCCTGGCCCTGTTTCCTGGGTACACATATCGAATTTTCTCAGGGACTCTGGGTCTGTCAAACATCCTCACCCCTTCTCGGTGCCCCCATAGCTTCTTGTATATGCCACACCTTACACATTGCTCTTCCTTGATTTCGTGGGTTGTGAATCCCTAGCACTTACCTACCACTGCCTAGCCCAGAATAGACTATCAGTTACATTGGTCAAATGAATGTTTTGTGACTATTTCTAATTTTGGTTTTGAGATTTTGATCTTTTGGTTTGGATATCCACATTTCTACAGGTATAATCAAGTGTAAAGGGGTCATATGTCACCCTGACTTTCAGAGAGAAGACCCTCCTCACAAGACAGATGTCTTTGACTATGCTGTGCAGCTTGCCCATGTAAACCTCTTGCATTGTTTGGAAATTCTATCCTGTGCCAAGGATCTAACCATCCACAAGCAGGCACATTGCTGTCCAAACAGATGGACAAGGGAGATAGGCAAGCCAAAGCCCATGGATGAGCATGAAATGAATTGGTGCAGAGAAGCCAAGGGTATTGGATATGAATGCTAGTCCTTGCTGCACAATTTCCAACATAAGGATGGATCCATGTAGATGAGGTTTTTGACTCTGAGCTGCAAACAAAAGAAAAGGTAAAGTGTGAATGAGCGTGCAATGAGCAGGATGTTTTAACAAGTGTGTGAAAGGCCCCAAGAACATGAGTAGCTCTGAAATATACAAGTAAGCTTAGTGAGGGGACTTACTGTCTTCAACTGAGTCAGTTCTGAGAATCCACTTCTGGGCCCATCATCCATCAACAGTGACTCATTCTTCATTCAACAGATATTTACTGAGCATCTAACATGTTTAAGATACCAGTAGACACCAGGTAAGTAAACATCCAGGGAAAAGCCTCTGTGGCCTCTGCTCTATGAGAACTTACTTTCCACTATTAGTCTCATAATAAATGATTTTATTACATTAATAAGTGCTATGACGGAGAAATATAATATAATAGAAATATAGTAGACGCTCTGAGTCTGTAGGATCTGGAAAGACATCTCTGAGGAAGTGATATTTAGGTTGAAATCTGAAGAATGTGTGGGTGTTGAAGTGGGAATGGGGTGTGGTGGGGCAGAGAACAGGGAAACATTCTTGACATAATAATATTCATCTTCTGTCTCTTTGAAGTGGCAATGAACTGTTTAAACTTGAGAAAGGGAATTCACTCCCTCCGGAGACAGCATTTGGATTGCTCTCAGTAAGATCATCTTCATTTTGAACCCAAACCTACCTCTCTGAAACTTCTGACCTTTGGTCTTGTATTTAGTTCCTGGGACCTTGTAGAACAAGCCAGCTCCCTCTTGTAATATCAATGGTGTTTTTCAAGTTTTCTCCCCTGCAGGCAGTTCCTCTCTAAGCTTCATATATATATATAAATTTTTTTCATATATAATTGGAGATAATTAATTGTATTTATCTCATAAAGTTGATGTGAAGATTATATGAAAGAATCTATGTAAAGTACTTGGTTCAATGCCTGGAATGTGCTAAGTTAGCCAAGTGCTCAATAAATGTTCACTTTAATCATGATTGTTATTATTTAAAAGTCATCTGTGTACTTGGCCCGATTATTGAGTTGTATGTTCCTTAAAGGTAGAGACCATGGAAAAAACATGGATGTGGAATCATACAAATCTCAGATCAAAGTCTGGCTCTAATATATACTAACTACAGGTATATGACCAGTTCTTATAAAAATGGTAAAAACCATACTATTTACTTCTCTAAATTATTGCAAGTAATAAAAGAGATAGTCTAAGGAAAGACTTCAGCACAATACTTGCATTTAGTTAATTGGTTCTCAATTAATATGTGTTTCCTTTCTCCTAATGATCCCACAATGACTTGCTGAATATGTAATTGTTTACTTGTGCATTTATACTTCAACTTCCACCTACTTCCAAAAAGTATTGGTTATCAGGTGATAGCTAATAAATACTTGTGAATGAATGGGATGGGTAAGTGATTGACATTTGCCTTCTTAACAAGTTTTCTCATATAAGGGCTGGGGAAAATTTCCCCAGCAAAAAGTAGAAGCTTCATGTCTTACAGATGAAGACTAGGGGGACTGCAGAAAGCCCATACAGGTAGTGACACTGGTCTTCTGGGGCCAGGAATCCCGCTAATGCCTCAAGCCACCTGTAATGGAAAGTCCGATCTGCCACCTATCTCACAGATCTGTCCTGAGGATTAATGAGATCACATCTGAAGAACCTTGTGAAGCCTTTGGAGGGAAATTGTGGGTAAAAGTCTCATTCCACTGAATTCAGTTGCTGAGAAGAGTTCTGAATAACAAAGCTGTGATTAGGTTGTCATAGATGGCTTTTAAAAATGTTATTTTGTTGATATTCAGTTATAGTCACTTTTAGACACTGAGTTCACCTGTGGGAGGTTCTTTCTCAGGTCCTCCGCACTTAGCAGTCACCCTACAATTGTCTCAAAGACTGTGGAGGATTGTCCATAATCACCTGGGTGTTTGTTAAAAATACAATTTCCTGGGCTTCAACTTCAGAACCCCAAATTTGCACATCTCCAGGAAGCAGCATTTATATGCAACACAATGTTAATGGTGCCCCCTGGTGTTGTTCAATGAGGCAGCAGGGCTTACCTCAGACTCACTGAATGAGGATTTTTTAACATTTTTAACAAGCGCTTCAGGCTCATTATCATTGAGAACCACTGTCAACATTCAAAAAAGTGTGGCTGTTACTTCCTTTATTGGTTGGGGAGATGGGAGTATGCTAGGGGAGAGGGGAACAGAGCTGAGTGATAATGAGCTCTTCACACTTTCACCCCATCACTAAGTAATAATAAACCAATTAGGAAAATCATACCTCACAATCACTGAGTCAGTTTACTAATGTCAGGCAAGGGCCAAGATACTGTAGACATTTTCTCATTTCAGGCTTACGATAACTTCATGAGATCAGTATTATTATCTCCATTTAATAAGTGAGTAAAATGAAGTTTAGAGGATGTAGTTCTGGTATATAATAAATATTCAAGAAATGTAACTATTATTATAAGTCTATCTGCAAATATATTTTTAAAGATATAGAGATCCCACTGTTCTAACATCCAGATAAAAAATGTCCTATCAACAATGATTGGGAAATGGGCACTGGGATGAGCTTGGTTGGGATTTTTTAGTGTAGTTTGAAGGTGATGGGCACCTATGGAGAGGAAAATAAAAACTTAACTTTATTTGGTCAACCTTTTCTTTTTACCCAAGACTAGAGGAGGAAACTTCTACATTGCATCCAAAACTTGGCAGATGTATAGTGTTTGTCTGGTTGTTTAGTTATGGAGTCGTGTCTGACTCTTTTGCAACCCCATAGGCTGTAGCCATCCAGGCTATTCTTCCATAGGGTTTTCTAGTATTTGTCTACATAGGACAGATAATAAGTTGTGAGTTCTATTAGAAAATACATTTTAGTAAGCTCACAAGTGGGCTTTTGGAATATAATCTATTTCATAAATTGTGAACTATGAAAAGGCTTGTTCTTCAAGGGTCCTTTTCAGTATGCAAACCAGAGGCTATAAACACTGCTTAATATTCTAGGGGTGGGGGTGAGGGGGAAAGCATTTAAAGAATTAGAGTTTCATTTACAATTCAGTTATGGCAGAGATCACCAAAAATCTACCAAATACATTCTCCTCTTCTTCAGGGATCAAAACTTGACTGTATTTTCTGGTTTGTTTTGTGATAAGATGTGGTTATGTGATGCAGAATTTGAGAGAAGATGATAAATAAGTACCACTTTCAAGTCTAGCCCACCAGTCTTCCACTCATGCCCTTCCTGATCTTTCTTCCTTCTGGCTAATTGGAGTGATGATGCCCAAAGGCAACCTTGTAAGCTGTATGTTAAAGATGCGGAGCTGCTAGCCTGGATCCCAGAAAGCCTGTGTGGAACAAGGCACGTCTGATCTGGATTCCTTCTCTGGGCTTTTGTACGTGCTCACTCAGTTGTGTCCAACTCTTTGCGATCCCATGGACTGTAGCCTGCCAGGCTCCTCTGTCCATGGAATTTTCCAGGGAAAATACTGGAGTGGGATGTCATTTCCTACTCAAGGGCTATTGTATGAGAGAAGATAAACTTTCTCCAAAATCCTCTGAATTTGGGGTATCTATTTGTTACTGTGACATACTGTTATCTAACAAATACATCCGTGATAAACATTAATCTTTGATTTCTATGATTTTATTTGCAGAAAATCTTGATTTTTTTGGTCATTGTTAAAAGATCTCTAGTTTTAACCAATGGGGACTCTTACTGGAAACAGATAGTTTTAAAAAAAAATAAGTGAGGACTTCCCTGGTGGTCTAGTAGCTAAGAATCCACCTGCCAGTGCAGGGGATAGGGCTTTGATCTCTGGTCTGGGAAAATCCCACATGTCTCGGAGAAACTGAGCCCGCGAGCCACAGTCTGTGAGCTCTGGAGCCCGTGCTCCACAACAAGAGAAGCCACTGCAATGAAAAGCCCACACAGGGCAACTAGAGTAGCCCCTGACTTGCTGCTACTAGAGAAAGCCAAGCACAACAACAAAGACCCAGCACAGTCAAAAATAAATACATATATTAATTAAAATAAGTGGAATTTTATGAGCAAATAAGGGTTGGTCTTCCTTGTGGCAGTTTCACTACAAGCAATATTCGACTTGAGATCATTGCCATTGCCTTAGGCTGTTTAATGTGCAAAAAAGAGCCAAATTATTTGTAAATACATTTTCAATTTGTGATTGTCATTTGTGATTATACCTTACTCAACTTTCTATCAACAATTAACTGAGTAAGTACTAAATGCCAGGCAAGGGCCTGAAGAAACACTAGAAAATTTGGAGTTTATTCAAGATTATGTATTTAAGTCAATACTTAGTGGGGACATATAGATAGACCTAGAGATTCAAATACAAATAAGATATTCTCTTAAGAAGTTGAAGAACATGTTCTCTGATAAATGACCATTGTGACTTCATAAATGGCTCACTTTTTAAAGACACTTTGCTTTTTAAAATTTATTTATTTATTTATTTTCGGTGGCTGTGCTGGGTCTTTGCGGCTGTGTGGGCTTTTCTCTAGTTGCAGAGAGTGGGGGCTACTCTAGTTATGGAGAGCAGGCTTCTTGTTGCAGTGTCTTCTTTTGCTGTGGAACACAGGCTTTATGGCATATTGGGTCAGCCGTTGTGGCTCTCATACTCTAGAGTATAGGCTCAGTAGTTGCGGCGCACAGGCTTAGTTGTTCTGCAGCATGTGGGATCTTCTGGGACCAGGGATTGAACCTGTGTCTCCTGCATTGGCAGGTGGATTCTTTACCATTATGCCACCAGGGGAGCCCAATGGTTCACTTTTTAAAAGGAAGATTTCCTTGTATTTTAGCCAGCATTGACTATTTGCCAAAACACTAGGTTTATAGAAGCTATTAGGACACTGACATGATTGTTAATTCAGAAAAGCAAGAATTTTGGTTTTATTCATTGCTCAATAATATTTGTTGACTGTTGAGTGATGGAAAGGAGTTCAATGGGCCATCTAGCCTGGTAACTCATCTGATACTTGTATTTCATTTAGTACATTCCTGCCCACTGATATTTTGGTCTTTTTTAATATCTCTGGAGAAGGAAACATTTCCGCCTCCTGAAGCATACCCAATTTTGAACAGACCTTATGTTAAAAAGTTCTTTGTAAGGAAATGAGAGAATGGTAATGGATGGTTTTGAAAGAAAAGATTATGGATTCTAATAATTTTCAGTCCCTGCATCATTGTCTTTAATAAATGTTTCCTGAGTACTATTCCAGGCATTGTGATTCAGATTGTGACAAAAGAAGCAGGTGAATGATTTGATTCTTCCAGAGGAATTTCATTCAAATTAGGGAGAGAAGCTATGTGCTCCAGGCGTATTTCTGCCTCAGGACATTTGCACTTGCTGTTTCCTCTGCCTGAGATCTCCTTCCCCAGATACAGTATGGTTAATTCCCTTGCCTCTTCAGGTGTTTCTTTTTTTTTAATTAATTAATTCATTTATTTTTGGCTGTGCTGGGTTTTCATTGCTGCATTTCATTTCATTTCATTTCTCTAGTTGCAGTGAGCCAAGGTTACTTCTCCTTGTGGTGCTTGGGCTTCTCACTGTGCTGGCTTCTCTTGTTGTGGAGCACAGACTCTAGGTACAGGGGCTTCAGTAGCTGAGTATGTAGGCTCAGTAGCTGTGACTTGTAGAACCTAGAGTGTGGGGTCAGTAGTTGAGATGCACAAGCTTAGTTGCTTTGAGACATGTGGAATCTTCCTGGACCTGGGATCGAACTCGTGTCCCTTGGATTTGCAGGTAGATTCTTAACCTCTGGCCCACCAGGGAATTCTCTTTAATTCTTAAATATCTTTCTTAAATGTCACCTTCTCAGTTGGGCTTTTGCTAACTACTTTGTTTAAAACTGAATAACTACCCATTCTTCCAACAATCCAACACTCTCTATTTTCCTTTTCTTTCTTATTTTTCTCCATAGCACTTGTTTGACATGCCATAATTTTTTTTAAGGATTCTTTTGATGTGGACCATTTTAAAAGTCTTTATCAAGTTTGTTACAACATGCTTCTGTTTTATGTTTTGGTTTTTTGGCTGTAAGGCATATGAGATCTTAGCTCCCTGAACAGGGATTGAACCCTCACTCCCTGCATTGGAAGGTCAAGTTTTAATCACTGGACAGCCAGGGAAGTTCTGACGTGCCATAAATGTTAAAAAAATTTTTTCTTAATTGTCTTCCTCCATTAGAACGTAAGCTTCATAATGATGGGGACTTTTGCCTGTTTTGGTAACTCTTGACAAATGGTAGTCACTCAATAAGTGTTTATTGAATATTGTAGAAGGAATATGTCCATGGACATACAAACATAACAGTCTAAAGATGTATATAATTACTATCAAATAAATAGTAGTGGGTAGGTATAACTTCTCTTTCATCAAGTAAAAATGCTCATTCCTGAGATGATTCTTAGGCTTTTAAAAAAGAAAGTCAATCATTATATACCAACTTATTTTTATAACCATTATGACAACATACTTGGTTCTTATTTAAAATATTTTGTATTATGAACGGGTTCATACATAATTTAGAAAACATAGTAAGTTATAAAGGAGAAAGTCCATAAAATCCATAGCTTCAATATTGAGAGACAACTACTCTTTTTAACATTTTGATATACAGGTTTCCTCCTACTATCTGAAAATGGAGCATTCCTATGAAAACTTTCATATGCCAAGTGGCATAAAGTGAACAAGCAATTATCTTAGAACACATCTTGCTAATCAATGGACAAGATAAATTGAGATAAAACATAGATGCTCACAGGCACAGCTCAAAGCTATAGCAGCTTGGTGCTGAGATGCTGAGTGTGGTTCCCAGGGAAGGAGCTTGGTAGTGCCTTTCTTTCTGTCCAGTGTGTACTGACCCTATAACAGCTCCTGCAAAACAAATTCTGAACAGTTTTCACTTCTTGCCTTTTTTCATGAAAGTGAAAATCCTTCTTGAATTTCTTTTGGTTAGCAAAAACAGGCACTAATATAGGTCTTTTGTAAAAACAAAGTGCAGTAAAGGAAATTCTGGAAAATTGGGAGATACCTATAGTTCCTTCTAGTCTTTCTTCCATTTACTTTTTACAAAAAATAATATTATCTGTGTTCTGTATCTTGCATTTTAGGAATATAACACTTCCAATAGCTGTATCATATTCGATTATATTAAAATCTCAAAATTTATTATACCCTTTTCTTGTTCTTTGGACATTTTTGTAGTTTCTAACAGTTTATAGTATATATAATATGGTAATGAAGATACTTATAAATATTTTCTGAGATTGAATATCTCCTTACAGCAAATTTCTAAAATGGGAATTACTGACTAAAAGGTTTGCAGTTTTTCTTGGCTTTTATTTTTTGCTATGGAAATTTCAATAGAACAGAAAAGTAGAAAGAAGAGCATAACAAACTCCTATTTTTAATAATGTTTTATCATGTTTAATCAAGTTTTATAGTTCTTAACATTTTGCCATATTTGCTTCATATATTTTTAGGACAGTTTTTAAAAATCTCTAACATAAATTTTTTAAAAGGTTATTTAAAAATCATAGCCATTTGCAGCGACATGGATGGACTTGGAGGGCATTATGCCAAGTGAAATAAGTCAGATAGAGAAAGACAAATACTGTATGATATAACATATGTGGAATCTAAAAAAACACAACAAACTAGTAAACATAACAAAAAAGAAGTGGACTCACAGCTATAGGGGATGAACTAGTGGTTACCAGTGGGGAGAGGTAAGTGGGAGGAGTAAGCAGGGGATAGAGGACTAAGAGGGACAAACTATTATGTATAAAATAAGCTACAAGGATATATTGTACAGCATGGGGGAATATAGCCAATATTTTATAATCACTGTAAGTGGAGTGTAACCTTTAAAACTGTGAATCACTGTATTGTACACCTGTAACATATAATATGGTGATATCAACTATACTTCAATAAAAATCATAACCAAATTATAATATTCACACACAAAAAGACATAATAATTCATTAATATCATGTTTAACCTTTCCTAATTGTCTCAAAACATCTTTTTCCAATTGATGTGGTTGAAAGAGGATTCAAATAAGGTCTGCACATAAATTTGGTTGTTATGTCTCTTTTTAACTTTTCATGCTTTTCTTTTTTCCCCTCATGCCATTTTTTAAAACTGAAGTATAGTTGATTTATAATGTTAATTTCTGCTGTACAGCATCCCCCATGCCATTTATTTGTTGAAGAAATAGAGAATTGGTCACATAGACTGCATTCTTATGGTATTTAATACATCGTTTTATCCATTATGTCCTCTGTAACTTTGGAGCAGTGGTTCTCTGACTTTAGCGTGCATTGGAATCACCTGGAGGGCTTGTGAAAACACACATTGCTGGTCACACCCCTAGAATTTTTGGATCAGTGTATCGGTGGGCATGAGAATTAGCATTTCTAACATGGTTTCAGATGCTGCTGATGCTGCTGATCCAGGCACCATACTTTGAGAACCACTGCTTTAGAGGGTAGAATGTGAAGTTGCTCAGTTGTGTCCGACTCCTAGTGACCCCATGGACTGCAGCCTACCACGCTCCTCCATCCATGGGATTCTCCAGGCAAGAGTACTGGAGTGGGGTACCATTGCCTTCTCCATTAGAGAAGGGTAGAATAGTTCCCTTTAAAAGAATGGCTAGGACTTCCTTGGTGGTTCAGTGGATAGCAATCTGCCTGCCAATGCAGTGGACAAAGGTTTGTTCCCTGGTTCAGAAAGATCCCACATGCTGCGGAGCAACCAAGCCCATGAGCCACAACTACTGAGCCCACACTCTAGAGCCCAAGAGCTGCCACTACTGAAGCCGGTAGGCCTAGAACTCGTACTCCACAACACGAGAAGCAACCACAGTGAGAAGCCCACGCACTGTGATGAAGAGCAGCCCCCTCTCCTTGCAACTATAAAAAGCCTGCACTCCGCAAGGAAGACCCCGCCCAACCAAAAAAAAACACAACAAAACAACAAACACTAGATTCACAACTTTAAAAAAGTGTGCATATTCAGTAGTGCACAGCAGGGTGATCTAGTTAATAATATTATATTGTATCTTTGAAAGTCGCTAAGGGAATTATTTTCTCTGTCTAAGCGTGGGCAGCTATGACGGAGCACATAGCCCAGCCAAGAGGAGCTACCCCACCTCCGAGGTCAGGGGCAGCGGCCGGGAGGAGCTACCCGACGTCCGAGGTCAGGGGCGGCGGCCCTAGAGTGCCAGGCTGCGACAGCGCAGCAGCAGCCGAGAGGAGCTACACCATGTCGGAGGTCAGGGCTGCGGCGGGGAGGAGCTAACCCCCGTCCGAGGCCAGGGGGAGCAGCGGGGAAGAGCAACCCCACCTCCAAGGAGCGGTGGCTGTGTGGGCACAGGAGGGCCTAGAGGAGCTATTCCATGTTCAACGTCAGGAGGGGCGGTGGTGAGAAGATACCGCTCGGCCAAGGTAAGGAGCAGCGGCTGCTCTTTGCTGGAGCAGCCATGAAGAGATACCCCACGTCCAAGGTAAGAGAAACCCAAGTAAGGGGGTAGGTGTTGCAGGAGGGCATCAGAGGGCAGACACACTAAAACCATACTCACAGAAAACTAGTCAGTCTAATCACACTAGGACAAAGCCTTGTTTAACTCAATGAAACTAAGCCTGCCCATGGGCCACCCAAGACAGGCGGGTCATGGTGGAGAGGTCTGACAGAATATGGTCCACTGGAGAAGGGAATGGCAAACCACTTCAGTATTCTTGCCTTGAAAACCCCATGAACACTATGAAAAGGCAAAATGATAGGATACTGAAAGAGGAACTCCCCAGGTCAGTAAGTGCCCAGTATGCTACTGGAGATCAGTGGAGAAATAACTCCAGAAAGAATGAAGGGATGGAGCCAAAGCAAAAATAATACCCAGTTGTGGTTGTGACTGGTGACAGAAGCAACGTCCGATGCTGTAAAGAGCAATATTGCATAGGAACCTGGAATGTCAGGTCCATGAATCAAGGCAAATTGGAAGTGGTCAAACAGGAGATGGCAAGAGTGAACGTCAACATTCTAGGAATCAGAGAACTAAAATGGACTGGAATGGGTGAATTTAACTCGGATGACCATTATATCTACTACTGTGGGCAGGAATCCCTCAGAAGAAATGGAGTAGCCATCATGGTCAACAAAAGAGTCTGAAATGCAGTACTTGGATGCAATCTCAAAAACGACAGAATGATCTCTGTTCGTTTCCAAGGCAAACCATTCAATATCACAATAATCCAAGTCTATGCCCCAACCAGTAACGCTGAAGAAGCTGAAGTTGAACGGTTCTATGAAGACCTACAAGACCTTATAGAACTAACACCCCCAAAAATGTTCTTTTCATTATAGGGGACTGGAATGCAAAAGTAGGAAGTCAAGAAACACCTGGGTTAACAGGCAAATTTGGCCTTGGAATACGGAATGAAGCAGGGCAAAGACTAATAGAGTTTTGCCAAGAAAATGCACTGGTCATAGCAAACACCCTCTTCCAACAACACGAGAAGACTCTACACCTGGACATCACCAGATGGTCAACACCAAAATCAGATTGATTATATTCTTTGCAGCCAAAGATGGAGAAGCTCTATACAGTCAACAAAAACAAGACCAGGAGCTGACTGTGGCTCAGATCATGAACTCCTTATTGCCAAATTCAGACTTAAATTGAAGAAGTAGGGAAAACCACTAGACCATTCAGGTATGACCTAAATCAAATCCCTTATGAATATACAGTGGAAGTGAGAAATAGATTTAAGGGACTAGATCTGATAGATAGAGTGCCTGATGAACTATGGACTGAGGTTCGTGACATTGTACAGGAGACAGGGATCAAGACCATCCCCATGGAAAAGAAATGCAAAAAAGCAAAATGGCTGTCTGAGGAGGCCTTACAAATAGCTGTGAAAAGAAGAGAAGTGAAAAGCAAAGGAGAAAAGGAAAGACATAAGCATCTGAATGCAGAGTTCCAAAGAATAGCAAGGAGAGATAAGAAAGCCTTCCTCAGAGATCAATGCAAAGATATAGAGGAAAACAGCAGAATGGGAAAGACAAGAGATCTCAAGAAATTAGAGACAGCAAGGGAACATTTCATGCAAAGATGGGCTCAATAAAGGACAGAAATGGTATGGACCTAACAGAAGCAGAAGATATTAAGAAGAGGTGGCAGGAATACACAAAAGAACTGTGCAAAAAAGATCTTCACGACCCGGATAATCACGATGGTGTGATCACCCATCTAGAGCCAGACATCCTGGAAAGTGAAGTCAAGTGGGCCTTAGAAAGCATCACTATGAACAAAGCTAGTGGAGGTGATGGAATTCCAGTTGAGCTATTTCAAATCCTGAAAGATGATGCTGTGAAAGTGCTGTACTCAATATGCCAGCAAATGTGGAAAACTCAGCAGTGGCCACAGGACTAGAAAAGGTCAGTGTTCATTCCAATCCCAAAGAAAGGCAATGCCAAAGAATGCTCAAACTACCGCACAATTGCACTCATCTCACACGCTAGTAAAGGAATGCTCAAAATTCTCCAAGCCAGGCTTCAGCAATACGTGAACCGGGAACTTCCAGATGTTCAAGCTGGTTTTAGAAAAGGCAGAGGAACCAGAGATCAAATTGCCAACATCTGCTGGATCATGGAAAAAGCAAAAGAGTTCCAGAAAAACATCTATTTCTGCTTTATTGACTATGCCAAAGCCTTTGACAGTGTGGATCACAACAAACTGTGGAAAATTCTGAAAGAGATGGGAATACCAAACCACCTGACCTGCCTCTTGAGAAACCTCTATGCAGGTCAGGAAGCAACAGTTAGAACTGGACATGGAACAACAGACTGGTTCCAAATAGGAAAAGGAGTACGTCAAGGCTGTATATGGTCACCCTGCTTATTTAACTTATATGCAGAGTACATCATGAGAAACGCTGGACTGGAGGAAGCACAAGCTGGAATCAAGATTGCTGGGAGAAATATCAATAACCTCAGATATGCAGATGACACCACCTTTATGGCAGAAAGTGAAGAGGAACTCAAAAGCCTCTTGATGAAAGTGAAAGAGGAGAGTGAAAAAGATGGCTTAAAGCTCAACATTCAGAAAATGAAGATCATGGGATCTGGTCCCATCACTTCATGGCAAATAGATGGGGAAACAGTGGAAATAGTGTCAGACTTTATTTGTTTGGGCTCCAAAATCACTGCAGATGGTGATTGCAGTCATGAAATTAAAAGACGCTTACTCCTTGGAAGGAAAGTTATGACCAACCTAGATAGCATGTTCAAAAGCTGAGACATTACTTTGCCAGCAAAGGTCCGTCTAGTCAAGGCTATGGTTTTTCCAGTGGTCATGTATGGATGTGAGAGTTGGACTGTGAAGAAAGCTGAGCACCAAAGAATTGATGCTTCTGAACTGTGGTGTTGGAGAAGACTCTTGAGAGTCCCTTGGACTGCAAGGAGATCCAACCAGTCCATCTAAAGGAGATCAGCCCTGGGATTTCTTTGGAAGGAATGATGCTAAAGCTGAAACTCCAGTACTTTGGCCACCTCATGCAAAGAGTTGACTCATTGGAAAAGACTCTGTTGCTGGGAGGGATTGGGGGCAGGAGGAGAAGGGGACGACAGAGGATGAGATGGCTGGATGGCATCACTGACTCGATGGACATGAGTCTGAGTGAACTCCGGGAGTTGGTGATGGATAGGGAGGCCTGGCATGCTGTGATTCATGGGGTCACAAAGAGTCGGACACGACTGAGCGACTGAACTGAACTGAACTGAACTGAAGAGAATAAATCCTAAAGGTTCTCAGGACAAGAAAAATTTGTATAGACTAGTCCATAGGGTCACAAAGAGGTACAGTTGAGCAACTGAGCATGCATGCACATCCCAAAGCAGGTATTAATATTGAAACAAATCTTGATTCATTTGATGAATAGAAAAAAAGATTTCTTCTTATTATTTCAAATCAAAATTATTGAGTACTGGTGAGGTTTTATTTTAAAATACTTTGGCAGCCATTTCTTAGAGTATGTGACTCATGAATTATTCATCTTCTTTATCCATTTTCCTATTAGATTTTTAGTGTTTTTTAAAAGTACATCTATGAGCTTATTACATATTAAAGATAATTGTTCTTTCCCATATTTGTAACAATTATTTTTTCTATTTTATTGATTTATTTTTCTCCATATTATTAAGTTTGTTTTTAAAGTTTGTCATCAAAGCTTTTGACCTGTTTCTTAGGCAATTTTTCATTACTTTGGAGAATACTTCCTAATCTGAGATAACTTAACTCAAATTTTCATCTAGTTTTTATTTATCTCTTTGTTTGTTTATTGTTATAGCTAATTATGGTATCCAAATGGAATTTATTTGTGTGTTCCAGGAGGATTGTTGTTTTGGGTAATCCACTTGGAAAGGACAATATAGTTTTGGGAGAGCTTCATTGATGCCTGGATTTACTATTGACGAGATAGAACAGTATACTGTACTGTATGTAAGAACTATGAAGGGGAAGCGTTTGAGTCCTGTCAACAGCTTAATATTGAGCAAACTGATCTTTAAATGAGAATCAAAAAAGAGGGGCAGATGTCCAGAACAAATCATTCTGGTTTGTGTCCCATATTCTGTAATACAAGAAGTTTTTAACTTGATCTTTGTTCTCTCATTTTTTGCATGCTTTTTATTCCATCTTTTATCTTTAACTCTTGGTTTTACTAAATCAAAGTATTCATAGGTGTGAAAAGTTTGTTCTGAAACTTACATGAACTTCTGGGAATTTAAAACAAAGCTGCAACATGAAACCAATTGAAATAAACATCTGCCAGTATTGGGGTTCAGTTTGACTTGAAAAGTATGCATGGTTGTCAGACATCTAAAGTTTTCATTTCTAATTGACAAAATAAAAATTCAGCTTCCATTAATAAAAGTGTTTTAGCCATCATTTGGGCCTAAGAAAAATGTTGCAAGATTTCCTCTTTCCCAAGATCTTTGCACTCAAGGAGAGAGTATCCATACTTTTGTGGATTCTTGGCACTGGGAAAACCACTTGGAATCTAACTCCTCCTCTGTTATCAATACTACTAGTTTCCAAATAAATATTGAGTCAACCAAAGAAGAAAAGTAATAATGTAATTTATTAAGCAACTATTCCAATGCAACTCCTGAGTGTATTTTATTCAGTTGCTATTAATTTCCACAATATAGTTATTCATATTTTAATTGATGGGAAAATCAATATTCAGAGACACTGAGTAACTCATCCAAAGTCATATGGCCACTTAAATGAATAAACTGGAATTGAAACTAAGCTCTGTCTAAGCCCACAGTATGTGCTTTCTCTTCCATTCCATTCCATGTTTGAACTTTTCTCTATAGCCAAACATCAAAACTGAAATATCTACACAGAGGCAGTGAAGGTAGAATAGGCCAGTTAGGGACTAGGATAAACTGGAGAGCTCATTCCTTGTTCAAAGGGAAGCTACCAATCAATTTGAGTCAGTTGTTGCCATGGAAAAGGTAGGTTTAGTGTTTTTAAATATTTTGACTATTCAAAAGAAATCAGAAGTCTACATTTTGATTTGAAATCTGTCAATCTTTAAATATTGGCAATTAATTAAAATTTGTTTTAATTGAGTATACCATATAAAGCATATCTGTTGATTGTATTTAATCCCTGCCTTATACTTCGTTTTAGCTAACTCAGCTTTAAGATGTGACAAAGAATTAATTAGAACAGCACTGTTCAGTGTAAATAAAACACCATTGACATAAATAAATTTGAATTTTCTAGTAGCCATATTTAAGAGGTAAAAAAGGGTGAAATTAATTTAATAGCACTATTTATCATAAAATATCCAAAATATTTTAAGATATAATGAGTATAAAAGCTATTTGTGAGGTATTTTGGGCTTCCCAGGTGGCACAAGTGGTAAAGAACCTGCCTGCCTGCCAGTGCAGGAGCTGTGGATTCAATTCCTGGGTTGGGAAGATGCCCTGGAGGACATGACAACCCATTCTAGTGTTCTTTCCTGGAGACTCCATGGACAGAAGAGCCTGGTGGGCTACAGTCCACAGGATCGCAGAGTCAGACACCACTGAAGCAATTTAGCACGCACACGCACACAGTGAGGTATTTTACTTCCAGCACATTTCAGTTTGGACTAACCACGTTTCTAATGCCCCATCGCCACATGTGGCTACCAGCCACCATTATGAAGCAATGTATTAGTAAAACGTACAAATGTCTTCTGAATAAGGCTTGTTAATTCAGGAATATATTCTCCACCAGGGAACCATGCCTGACCCTAGCTCTTCTTGTCAAACGCCATTGTTTTTCTTCATCAAATGAAGGGGAATTTCTCATTTTTTTTCATCTATGACAGACTTGATTTGTTAAGATGTATTGATGAGTAAATTTACTTTAGTATCTTAGGGATTTTGCATTGAGTAATTTATTAACAGACATGAGTTTGCTCAATAAATGTCAAACAAGAAAATAAAGGATATCAACTTAACCAAACTGATAATTTAACATTCTGAAGCGTAATACTAAAATGCTTATAAATTCAACCCAATGAGTAGTTTATTAGGATTGTCAATTTGCTGTTGTGATATGGTAATTTCATTTAAACAGCAGCTGGACATAAATTTTATAGGGATTTGGAATAGAGGGCAGTGTAAAGATTAAAAGTGATATTCTTAGAGAACTCTGAATGTAGGGTTGGATATTTCTGATGGGTATGGCATGTAACAGGTGTCTTAGCTCAGGTGGCCAAAACAAAATACCATAGAATGGGGGGCTTAACAACAGAAATTTATTTTCTCACAGTTCTGGAGGCTGGAAAGTCCAAGGTCAAGATGTTGGCCACTTTGGTTTCTGGTGAGGGCTCCCTTCCTGGTTTACAGGTGGCTGCCTTTTTCCTGTGTCCTTACATGAACAGAAAATAAGCTCTCTGGTGTCTCTTCTTAAAAAACCACTAATCCTATGAGATTAGGGATCTATCCTTATGACCTTACTTAACCTTAATTACTTCTGTAAAAGTCCTATCTCCATATACAGCCACACTGGGAGTTAGAACTTCAATATATGGCAAGAGCAGAGGTGGGGGTTGGGGGAGTCGTCACAATTCAGTCCATAGTGACAGGTGTCAGAGATAAATTAAGATTTCCTTTTTTTCTCCTATTTGTTTTGTTCATTTTCAAATACTGTCAGAATCTAACATGTTAGAACCATAAAGGACTTTTTGAACTTAGAAATGCTATCACAGGGGATATATGTATACATATAGTTGATTCACTTTGTTGTACGGCTGGAACTAACACAACACTGTAAAGCAATTGTACTCTAATAATAAAATAAAAAAAGAAATGATGTTATATCCACAGATCCTCAGTTGTGTAATCAGTGGTTAAAATAAGTCAAACACTTAGGATCCTAACTCCCTTTGTAGTGGTGTTCTTTCCATTATTATGCTGTTTATTCATTCATTTGTTCATTCAAGTACTTATACAAGAAAAAGTGAGCAGGTACTATATACTGTATTACCAAGGAAACAAAGACCTAGTTAGCCTTCAAGAAAAATAGCAAGTGTCTTTCATCCCAGTACTAGTCTCAGTAGAGACTGTATTAGACCATGTCTGGTATTAATAAAAATAGCTCATAGCCTTTAAGCACCAAAAGTATATCAGGCTATGCCAAGCCCTTCATATACATTATCTATTTTAACCCTTACAATAAGTTTGTGAATATTTATTACATACTTGCTTTATAGATGAAGAAGAGTAACTCAACCAAGGTCATGGGGAAACCTTGGAAAGTGGCTGGCTCTGATGGATTTGGCCTATCTGACTGCAAAGCCCAGCTCTTTACAGGTGTAAATTTTTCCAAGTTTCTTTGGAACTTATCAAGATATCATGTGAATATTATTGGCTTTTTTGAGACTGAGCTAGCATATAGGACTCAGAGCCAACATTTTAAGTACAAGGTAAATCATCTAGAGATGAAGGAAGGAGCCTGTGTACGCAGTAACCTTGCAAAGGAGTTTTGCCTATTTCGAAGGCCCAGAGAGTGAAGTATTTTTTTAGACCAATCAATTAGGAGATGGTAGAACCAGAAGTTGAACTCATATTTGTTGACTCCACTGCTCTGGATACTCTGAGAGGAATTACTGAAATTGGAGCAAGACTGTGTTTTATAGACTTTCTCTTAAGTTGGATGTCTTCAAGCCATGTCCTTTTAAAGCTATGTAAACTTCTCTCCCAAACAAGGGACTGTGGTGGAGCCAAAGGGAACCCAAAGACAATTTGTTTGTGAATCAAAGATGCCTATTGAATTGGATGCTTCATCAGAAGAGACAGGGCAGGGATGACAACTGGCTGGAAGCAGGAAGCCTATACAAAGTCAGCCAGCTGGAGTAGAAATATGAGACTGGAGGGATTTCCTGAGACAGCAAGTCCCCTGTAAGAGGCTCTTTGTGGCTTTCACTGTGGGTGGGGTAGTTTAGGTATCCCAGCCAGATTGGCCACCTGTCACTCCCTATCACTATTTCATTTGGTTAACACCTAGCTCCTGGCGGGGCCTGTGGTCAAGGCCGCACTGGCCACATCCTGTGTAAAGGTCTGCTTGACTCTCTATAACATCCATTTTCATGGTGCTTAATCTAGTGGGGGTCTAAATCATCCATCGTTTTTGGCCTCACTGTGAGGCATGCAGGATCTTAGTTTCTGGACCAGGGATCGAACCCATACCCCCTGCAGTCATCTGGATCCCCAGGGAAGTCCCAACCATCTTTTAGGTGGTTGATTAATGCTGGTATACAGCATAAAAGAGGGAGAAAGTTTTTTGCTTATCACTGTGACTGTCATGGGTATTTGTGAAAATTCCAAGGCCTGTATATGACATTTGCAGAGATCTTTTTTGTTCAATGAGTTTACTGAGCACCTACCCTGGGTCAGATACTGCTTCTGGGGCTGAAGTTACATCAGGGAACAAAACATGAAAATCTCTGCTATCAGGGAGTTGTGTAAGGCTGGGGAATCAATACAGTAAGTAAGTAAATGATTTAGTTTGTTTAAAGGTGATATGTGTATAAAAAAGAAAAAGTGAAGCAGGGTAAAGGAGATGATGTGGGTTGAAATTTTAATAGACTGATCATTAGATTAAAAAATACTTAGAAATAGCAATTAGAAAATGTAGAATTAGAAAAAATAGAACATAGAACACAGATGGGAAGGTCAGATTGCAAATCAGAATTGAGTGCTCAGTAGAATTAGATTTATTCATGTCAATATGACTCTCATAAAGCATTATTTCATTGTGTATATTAGAAAATAAAATCTCATAGATTTATCCTCTGTTTGTCCCTCTTTTCTTATCACTTCTCCATATCCCCTTTTTCTTTCTTCCCCCTTCCTTTGTTCCTTCTTTCTATCTTCCATTTTCTTGAAATAAAAAAATTAGAAGCCGTGATGCTTGCCCTCTAGAAATTTACAATTAGAAGAATAAAGGAGGCCTCCATAAAACTATTTGAGTGAAATATGTCAGTGATCACGTGAATAAGATTTGTTCTTTAAAATGATCAGCAAATGATTGAAATAATGGAATTATTTAGGCAACATTTGGTGGGGGGAGGCAGTTGCATTTTGATCTGAATTGAAGGAACTAATGGAGAAAGAAGGCAAACATCCTGAGGAGTTATATGGGCACATACCTGGAGGCAGGATTTAGTAAGATGTGTTCAAGGATTTCTAGAGAGATTGGCTTGGATGAAGTGGACAGATTTAGTTGGATCAATGATCTTGGAGGAATAATGGAGGGAGAGAGTATAGCTTAAGTGTAAATTAAGAATGTAGACTGCTGGTCACAGGGAGTTAGAATTTTTTAAATACTTTACAGAAAGTGCTGAGAAAATAGAACTTGAAACTCTGAATCTTAGTTAAGCCACTGAACCATGCTGAGTGAAGAAATGACCTCTTCAGCTTACTAAAAATGAGACAGTACTTACTGTTCCCAGACCTCTGATATTTTATTAAATAATTTAGAATATATGTATTCTAGTTTATTTAATGTATATGGAGAGAGAGGGGGTTAGACATGAATTTAGTTTTTTGGGGGACATCCAGTTCCACTTCTTTTCCTTTTTATTTACAATCTGACTCTGTTGTCTACTGACTTTCTCTCTTTGGTAGTGCTCTTCTTAGTTTGATGTTTCTTTTCTAATCAGCTGCCTATACTGTTTTTGACATCAGGAGACAGTTCAAGTTGAGACATATCTTTTATTTTCTTTTTTAACTTTAAAATATTATATTGGTTTTGCCATATATCAACATGAATTCACCACAGGTATACACGTGTTCCCCATCCTGAACCCTCCTCCCTCCTCCCTCCCCATACCATCCCTCTGGGTCGTCCCAGTGCACCAGCCCCAAGCATCCAGTATCGTGCATTGAACCTGGACTGGTGACTCGTTTCATATATGATATTATACATGTTTCAATGCCATTCTCCCAAATCATCCCACCCTCTCCCTCTCCCACAGAGTCTGAAAGACTGTTCTATACATCAGTGTCTCTTTTGCTGTCTCGTATACAGGGTTATTGTTACCATCTTTCTAAATTCCATATATATGTGTTAGTATACTGTATTGGTGTTTTTCTTTCTGGCTTACTTCACTCTGTATAATAGGCTCCAGTTTCATCCACCTCATTAGAACTGAGACATATCTTTTAAAGAACTGAAACAAAGTTTAGAACGGAGTGCCCTTAACCTCCACCTAAATGTCTCTGTTAGCAATGAAGTAATAGAGTTCTTTCTATTTCAACTCCTACTTATTTTAGTTTTTATGTTTCTGCCCATTTATTCATTTCTTGCAGCTTCAGAGTTGACTTTTCAATGGACCATCTGAGCAGTTTACCATCCCGTCATTGCGCACTTTTCCTGTGCAGCTTCCCGAGAGGGGAATTCTTTCTTCTTTGCTATATGATCCAGGCTTATTTTTCTCTAGATACATCTTAAAATATCTTACTTGTGGGTGTTCTCAATTTTTATTTCTTTCTTGTTTTCAGGACTGTTTCTACTGTGGGTGTGTTATCACCATGGTGCCTATAACAATGATAGGTAAAATTCTCAGTGAATCCTTTGAGTTTATTTACTATTTCATTCTGTTGCTGCATACTGGAGTAGGGTGCCATTGCCTTCTCCACATCTAACCATAATATGAGACAAAATGAAAAAGGAACAAAAATGACATGGAGGGGACAATCTCCATTTCTGCACCTATATTACAATCCAGAGTTTCAATTAGAAAATATAATCCCTATAGTTAGTTGTAGCATTAGTTAACATTTATAACATTTATAAAGAACATACTGTGCTGTTGATAAGGGAGTCTCAAAATGTTGTTGATTGTTTTTTGGGATCCCTGAGACTTTTTCAGAAGGTCTACAAGGTCAAAACAATTTTCATAATATTAATACTGAGATACTGTTTGCTTTTCTTACTCTGTTGGTATTTGCAACAATGGTTTAAAAGCATTAACCAAAGCTGGGTAAAACTGTTGTCTTAACATGAATCAAAGTAGTGGCAACAAAATCTGCCAGCAATGTATTATTATATTTATAATTGCCTTTGAAAAACGATGCCAGTTTCACTTAACAATGCCTTGATGAAGGGATAAAAGTGACTAATTTTATTAAATCTTGACCCAACCTACTCAATATTCTATGCAACAAAATGGGAACTACACATAAAGCACAAAAGCATGACTGTCTTGAGGAAAAATACACGTGAGTGATTAGCCAGTTTTTTTCATAGAACACTATTTTTACTTGAAAAAACAACTGACAGGCAAACTACATTTATTTGAACATTTGGCCAACGTCTTCTCCAAAATGAATGAAGTGAGCCTGTCACTTCAAGGAAATACAGCTGACAGTATTTGTTGCCAATGATAAAATTTGAACTTTCAAGTGAAAATTAGAATTCTGGGAGATTTGTGTCTGGCACATGAACTTGTCAGCTTCCCAAAACCCATAGACATTTCCAGTGAGATTGTGGGGCTATTAATGAATGTGATTTTTTTCCCCATTTTTTGGTGAAATGTGTCAGTGTTTGGAGATCTGCATAACTCAGGGAACCAATACTTTGCAAATGACCTATGCATGATGTTATAAAATTAGTTGTGAGAAAGAGATCCACTCAAAGTGCAAGACAGTCCAGTGTGTTTTAAAGCAACAGAGAACGAAAAGCTTATTTGTGTCATTTCAGATTCCACATCTCAATGAGCCTAACTACTACTTGTCAAATTGGTAGAGTATCAGAGAAAAATTTCCATAGTTATCTGAAAAGACTAATAAAATACTCCTTTCTTTTTCTAAATACATTTCTGTGTGACACTAGATTTTCTTTGTATACTTAAAACAGCAATAGACATACAAACCAGACATTAAAAAGATTTATGAAAAAGGAAAACAGTGTCATTCTTCTTATTATTTGGTGGAAATAATAGTTTTTTCCACAAAAATTATTATTTATTATTAATACCTTATATAACAGTTTACAAACTTTATCATTTATATTTTTAATGAATTAATAAAGAAACACTAAAATTTTTTCAGTGTTAACTTTAAATATCATAGATACCTATGTTTTACAACCCACATAAACAAAAAGCTCTTTGAAATTCTCAGAAACTTTTAAGAGAATAAAAGTGTCCTGAAACTAAAACGTTTGAGAATTGCTACTCTGGACATTACATGAAGCCTTTCATATGCATAATCTTGCTTAATTTTCACAGCCATTCTTTGCACTATATATACTACTACTATTTCCATTTTAACACTTGATAAAAATGAGCCTGAGAAAGTTTAACAACTTGTTCAAGATCAAACAGCAAGTAAAAGAGAAGTATAGACTCAGGAAATAAGTGCAATAAACAATTTGTTTTAAATGGGAGCAGAGTGGTGAAATTTTCACTGAGAGAGCAAATTTGAGCTGAGGGATGACTCAATAGTAAAAGGAGGGAAGGGAGACTTCCCTGGTGGTCAAGTGGCTAAGACTCCATATTCCAAATGTAGGGGGCTGGGATTTGGTGCCAGGGAGCTAGATCCCACATGCCACAACTATGAGTTTGCATTCTGCAACTAAATAGCCTGAGTTGTAACTTAGAACAGGTATAGCCAAATAAACAAAAGTATTTTTTAAAAAACGGGAGGGAGGGAGTTCTAGGCAGTATGGTAAAGCATGAAGGTTTTTTGAATGAATGACTAGGGCAGGGGTTCCTAGCTGTTTTTGTGCCATGGATCCCTTTGGCAGTCTGGTGAAGCCTACTAAATATTACTGAGCATAATGTTTTTAAATGAATAAACCAAAATACATATGATTACAAAGAAAGTCAATTATATATTACATATCCCACTATCAAAATATTTTTAAAAAACAGAACTTCTGATATAGTGTTAAATATGCTTCTTTATTAATGCATTAAATAACAAATTATAGTGGTGAAAAGTATTGATGAACATACGTGATATTTCTGGAACAACTATAAAGTGATATGAAAATATTTGTGATTTCTACTGATGACAAAGCTTTGTTGTCTACATTTATTATGGAAGGAAATGCTATTTTCCAGTTAGAGATCTGTGAAAATACATAAACTTTTTCTGTCCAAGTTCACATATTCAAGGATCTTTGGACCTCAAAGATGCCTGGTCTAGGGTAAGTATTATGGCCTTTTATTTATGTTTCCAGTCCTGGGGGTAGGCAAGCGCTAGTGAACAATGGACAAAGAGTAGCAGTAGCCATAATAGTGGTAGTAGCAGGGTGAAGAGTGATAGCAATCACGGTAGTAACTGTTGAGCACTGACTGCCTGCCAAGAACTCTTCCAAGTGCCTTACATGTAAAGACCAGAAATCAGGCAGCTCTTTTATTTTATTGTACTTATTTGTTTTGTTATATTCATTTGTTCTTATCAAGCAGCTCTTTATTAGGAATCAAGAAAGCTAAATAATTCAGTCAGGGTGAATAATCTAAAGACCTAATGAATTAATCATAATCTTAACTTTCTAGAAAAGGAAATGGAAGAGTTTGGCTCCATTTTCAGCTCTAAAATGCTATAATTTTTTTTAAAGCCTTAAGTGTTGAAATGTTGAATTACAGCTTTGTCGCTCATGTGAATATGTATTTTTAAATAGTATTCATAAGAATATAGGATACAGTATAGCATAGCTCAATTATTCTACAACCTATGTGAAATATGTATAAAATTATAAATAGGGGGAAGTTATTAACCTCGTTAAACTGAATTTTACAGTATTTTTGTACTTTGAAGACTCCAACTTTTTATTACACACTGTTTAATTCTATCTCAAACTAATCATTCATTTCTCAGAATTAAGAGGTACTTTCCCTGTACCACCAGTTTAGCAATTGAAATATTCTGTAACCTACTCATCTACCTTTTTTTTTTTTCACAACTGCATTATAATATCTTTGAGAGCAAAGAATATATCTAACTTATAGTTTATGTTCCTCACAGCACCTGTGAGTGTGAGCCCTTTGGTGGACGAGTTACTATGAAATAGTATAAAATTCCATGTTGAATCAAGCCTCCATTTTCAATGTTATTCTAAGTATTCCAGACAATTCTATTCCTTTCATGTTATCAATGCCATGAAATTTGCTGCTTTTGCATCTGTTTACATGGTAGCCTTTTCATATTGTTCATGGTGTTCTCAAGTGTGATTAAGATGGCGGAGTAGAAGGACGTGCACGCATCTTCTCCTGCAAGAACTCCAAAATTACAACGCGCTGCAGAACCACCATCGACAGGAGAATGTTGAATCACACACACACACACAAAAGATCCCCTATGTCTAAGGGCAAAGGAGAAGCCCCAGCAAGACCTACCCATCAAGGTTCAGTTCAGTTCAGTCGCTCAGTCATGTCCAACTCTTTGTGACCCCATGAATCACAGCACGCCAGGCCTCCCTGTCCATCAGCAACTCCTGGAGTTTACTCAGACTCATGTCCATTGAGTCGGTGGTGCCATCCAGACATCTCATCCTCTGTCGTCCCCTTCTCCTCCTGCCCCCAATCCCTCTCAGCATCAGGCTCTTTCCAATGAGTCAACTCTTCACATGAGGTGGCCAAAGTATTGAAGTTTCAGCTTTAGCATCAGTCCTTCCAAAGAAATCCCAGGGCTGATCTCCTTCAGAATGGACTGGTTGGATCTCTTTGCAGTCCAAGGGACTCTCAAGAGTCTTCTCCAATACCAGAGGTCAAAAGCATCAATTCTTCGGTGCTCAGCTCTCTTCACAGTCCTACTCTCACATCCATATATGACCACTGGAAAAACCATAGCCTTGACTAGATGGACCTTTGTTGGCAAAGTAATGTCTCTGCTTTTCAATATGCTATCTAGGTTGGTCATAACTTTCCTTCCAAGGAGTAAGCGTCTTTTAGTTTCATGGCTGCAATCACCATCTGCAGTGATTTTGGAGCCCAAACAAATAAAGTCTGACACTGTTTCCACTGTTTCCCCATCTATTTCCCATGAAGTGATGGGACCAGATGCCATGATCTTCGTTTTCTGAATGTTGAGCTTTAAGCCAACTTTTTCACTCTCCACTTTCACTTTCATCAAGAGGCTTTTTAGTTTCTCTTCACTTTCTGCCATAAGGGTGGTATCATCTGCATATCGGAGGTTATTGATGTTTCTCCCAGCAATCTTGATTCCAGCTTGTGCTTCCTCCAGCCCAGCGTTCCTCATGATGTACTCTGCATAGAAGTTAAATAAGCAGGGTGACAATATACAACCTTGACATACTCCTTTTCCTATTTGGAACCAGTCTGTTGTTCCATGTCCAGTTCTAACTATTGCTTCCTGACCTGCATATAGGTTTCTCAAGAGGCAGGTCAGGTGGTCTGGTATTCCCATCTCTTTCAGAATTTTCCACAGTTTATTGTGATCCACACAAAGGCTTTGGCATAGTCAATAAAGCAGAAATAGATGTTTTTCTGGAACTCTCTTGCTTTTTCCATGATCCAGCGGATGTTGGCAATTTGATCTCTGGTTCCTCTGCCTTTACTAAAACCAGCTTGAACATCTGGAATTTCACGGTTCACGTATTGCTGAAGCCTGGCTTGGAGAATTTTGAGCATTACTTTACTAGCGTGTGAGATGAGTGCAATTCTGTGGCAGTTTGAGCATTCTTTGGCATTGCCTTTCTTTGGGATTGGAATGAAAACTGACCTTTTCTAGTCCTGTGGCCACTGCTGAGTTTTCCACATTTGCTGGCATGTTGAGTGCAGCACTTTCAGAGCATCATCTTTCAGGATTTGAAATAGCTCAACTGGAATTCCATCACCTCCACTAGCTTTGTTCGTAGTGAGGCTTTCTAAGGCCCACTTGACTTGATGTCTGGCTCTAGGTGAGTGATCACACCATCGTAATTATCTTGGTCATGAAGATCTTTTTTGTACAGTTTTTCTGTGTATTCTTGCCACTTCTTCTTAATATCTTCTGCTTCTGTTAGGTCCATACCATTTCTGTCCTTTATTGAGCCCATCTTTGCATGAAATGTTCCCTTGGTATCTCTAATTTTGTTTAAGAGATCTCTCATCTTTCCCATTCTGTTGTTTTCCTCTATTTCTTTGCATTGATCACTGAGGAAGGCTTTCGTATCTCTCCTTGCTATTCTTAGGAACTCTGCATTCAGATGCTTTATCTTTTCTTTTCTCCTTTGCTTTTCACTTTGCTTCTTTTCACAGCTATTTGTAAGGCCTCCCCAGACAGCCATTTTGCCTTTTTGCATTTCTTTTTCTTGGGGATGGTCTTGATCTCTGTCTCCTGTACAATGTCACAAACCTCCATCCATAGTTCATCAGGCACTTTATCAGATCTAGGCCCTTAAATCTATTTCTCACTTCCACTGTATATTCATAAGGGATTTGATTTAGGTCATACCTGAATGGTCTAGTGGTTTTCCCTACTTTCTTCAACTTCAGTCTGCATTTGGTAATAAGGAGTTCATGATCTGAGCCACAGTCAGCTCCTGGTCTTGTTTTTGCTGACTGTATAGAGTTTCTCCATCTTTGGCTGCAAAGAATATAATCAGTCCAATTTCGGTGTTGACCATCTGGTGATGTCCATGTGTAGAGTCTTCTCTTGTGTTGCTGGAAGAGGGTGTTTGCTATGACCAGTGTGTTCTTTTTTTTTTTTTTTTTTTAAATTTTATTTTATTTTTAAACTTTACAATATTGTATTAGTTTTGCCAAACATCGAAATGAATCCGCCACAGGTATACCCGTGCTCCCCATCCTGAACCCTCCTCCCTCCTCCCTCCCCATACCTTCCCTCTGGGTCGTCCCAGTGCACCAGCCCCAAGCATCCAGTATCGTGCATCAAACCTGGACTGGCAACTCGTTTCATACATGATATTTTACATGTTTCAATGTCATTCTCCCAAATCTCCCCACCCTCTCCCTCTCCCACAGAGTCCATAAGACTGTTCTATACATCAGTGTCTCTTTTGCTGTCTCGTACACAGGGTTATTGTTACCATCTTTCTAAATTCCATATATATGCGTTAGTATACTGTATTGGTGTTTTTCTTTCTGGCTTACTTCACTCTGTATAATAGGTTCCAGTTTCATCCACCTCATTAGAACTAATTCAAATGTATTCTTTTTAATGGCTGAGTAATACTCCATTGTGTATATGTACCATAGCTTTCTTATCCATTCATCTGCTGATGGGCATCTAGGTTGCTTCCATGTCCTGGCTATTATAAACAGTGCTGCGATGAACATTGGGGTACATGTGTCTCTTTCCCTTCTGGTTTCCTCAGTGTGTATACCCAGCAGTGGGATTGCTGGATCATAAGGCAGTTCTATTTCCAGTTTTTTAAGGAATCTCCACACTGTTCTCCATTGTGGCTGTACTAGTTTGCATTCCCACCAACAGTGTAAGAGGGTTCCCTTTTCTCCACACCCTCTCCAGCATTTATTGCTTGTAGACTTTTGGATTGCAGCCATTCTGACTGGTGTGAAATGGTACCTCATAGTGGTTTTGATTTGCATTTCTCTGATAATGAGTGATGTTGAGCATCTTTTCATGTGTTTGTTAGCCATCTGTATGTCTTCTTTGGAGAAATGTCTATTTAGTTCTTTGGCCCATTTTTTGATTGGGTCATTTTTTTTTTTTCTGGAGTTGAGCTGTAGGAGTTACTTGTATATTTTTGAGATTAGTTGTTTGTCAGTTGCTTCATTTGCTATTATTTTCTCACATTCTGAAGGCTGCCTTTTCACCTTGCTAATAGTTTCCTTTGTTGTGCAGAAGCTTTTGAGTTTAATTAGGTCCCATTTGTTTATTTTTGCTTTTATTTCCAATATTCTGGGAGGTGGGTCATAGAGGATCCTGCTGTGATGTATGTCGGAGAGTGTTTTGCCTATGTTCTCCTCTGACCAGTGTGTTCTCTTGGCAAAACTCTATTAGCCTTTACGCTGCTTCATTCCGTACTCTAAGGCCAAATTTGCCTGTTTCTCCAGGTGTTTCTTGACTTCTTACTTTTGCATTCCAGTCCCCTATAATGAAAAGGACATCTTTTTTGGGTGTTAGTTCTAAAAGGTCTTGTAGGTCTTCATAGAACCGTTCAACTTCAGCTTCTTCAGCATTACTGATTGGGGCATAGGCTTGGATTACCGTGATATTGAATGGTTTGCCTTAGAAACGAACAGAGATCATTCTGTCGTTTTTGAGATTGCACCCAAGTACTGCATTTCAGACTCTTTTGTTGACCATGATGGCTACTCCATTTCTCCTAAGGGATTCCTGCCCACAGTAGTAGATATAATGGTCATCTGAGTTAAATTCACCCATTCCAGTCTATTTTAGTTCTCTGATTCCTAGAATGTCGCAGTTCACTTTTGCCATCTCTTGATTGACCACTTCCAATTTGCCTTGATTCATGGACCTGACATTCCAGGTTCCTATGCAATATTGCTCTTTACAGCATCAGACCATGCTTCTATCACCAGTCACATCCACAGCTGGGTATTGTTTTTGCTTTGGCTCCATCCCTTCATTCTTTCTGGAGTTATTTCTCCACTGATCTCCAGTAGCATATTGGGCACCTACCGACCCAGGGAGTTCCCCTTTCAGTATCCTATCATTTTGCCTGTTCATACTGTTCATGGGGTTCTCAAGGCAAGAGTACTGAAGTGGTTTGCCATTCCCTTCACCAGTGGACCACATTCTGTCAGACCTCTCCACCATAACCTGGCCATCTTGGGTGGCCCCACAGGCATGGCTTAGTTTCATTGAGTTAGACAAGGCTGTGGTCCATGTGATCAGATTGACTAGTTTTCTGCGATTATGGTTTCAGTGCGTCTGCCCTCTGATGCCCTCTCGCAAAGACCTGTGGTCTTACTTGGTTTCTCTTACCTTGGACGTGGGGTATCTCTTCACGGCTGTTCCAGCAAAGTGCAGCCACTGCTCCTTACCTTGGACGAGGGGTTTCTCCTCATGGCTGCCCCTCCTGACCTTGAACGTGGAGTAGCTCTTCTCGGCCCTCCTGTGCCCACGCAGCCGCCGCTTCTCGGACGTGGGGTTGCTCCTCTGGGCCACCGCCCCTGACCTCGGGCGTGATGTAGCTCCTCTCGGCTGCCAGCAAGGTAGGAAGGGTGAAATCACGTTTAGAATCAAACCCCATACCCCCAGAGATGCTTGGAGGACTCAAACAAAACCTTGTGTGCAAAAGGACCCAGAGACCCCACAGAGACTGGGTCAGATCTGCCTTTGATTGTTTGTCTCCTGTGGAGGTAGGAGTCAGCAGTGGCCTGTCACAGGGGCAGGGGCTCTGGGTGCAGCAGTTCTGTGTCACATAGCCTGTGGGCTAAGCCCTCTTGGAGGAGGTCACCATTAACCCCACCACAGAGCCGCCGAGCAGATGACCCACAAAAACAAGACCTGGAGCTGACTGTAGCTCAGATCATGAACTCCTTATTGCCAAATTCAGAGTTAAATTGAGGAAAATAGAGAAAACCACTAGACCATTCAGGTATGACCTAAATCTAATCCCTTACAATTATACAGAGTGAGTGAAGTCGCTCAGTTGTGTCTGACTCTTTGCGACCACACGGACTGTAGCCTACCAGGCTCCTCTGTCCATGGGATTTTCCAGGCAAGAATACTGGAGTGGGTTGCCATTTCCTTCTCCAGGAGATCTTCCTGACCCAGGGATTGAACCCAGGTCTCCCACATTGTAGGTAGACGCTTCACGTCTGAGCCATCAGGGAAGTCCCACACACAATTATACAGTGGAAGGGACAAATAGATTCAAGGAATTAGAGATGATAGACAGAGTACCTGAAGAACTATGGATGGAGGTTCATGACATTGTACAGAGAGCAGTGATTAAGACCATCCTCAAGAAAAAGAAATGCGAAAAGGCAAAATAGTTTTCTGAGGAGGCCTTACAAATAGCTGAGAAAACAAGAGAAGCAAAAGGCAAAGGAGAAAAGGAAGGATATACCCATTTGAATGCAGAATTCCAAAAAATAGCAAGGAGAGATAAGAAAGCCTTCCTCAGTGATCAATGCAAAGAAATAGAGGAAAACAATAGAATGGGAAAGACTAGAGATCTCTTCAAGAAAATTAGAGATACCAAGGGAATATTTCATGCAAAGATGGGCACAATAAAGGACAGAAATGGTATGGACCTAACAGAAGTAGAAGATATTAAGAAGAGGTGGCAAGAATACACAGAAGAACTATACATAAAAGATGTTCATAACCCAGATAACCACAATGATGTGATCACTTACCTAGAGCCAGACATCCTGGAATGTGAAGTCAGGTGGGCCTTAGGAAGCATCACTATGAACAAAGCTAGTGGAGGTGATGGAATTCCAGTTGAGCTATTTCAAATCCTGGAAGATGATGCTGTGAAAGTGCTGCACTTAATATGCAAGCAAATGTGGAAAACTCAGCAGTGGCCACAGGACTGGAAAAGGTCAGTTTTCATTCCAATCCCAAAGAAAGGCAATGCTAAAGAATGCTCAAACTACCACACAGTTGCACTCATCTCACACACTAGCAAAGTACTGCTGAACATTGTCCAAGCTAGGCTTCAACAGCATGTGAACCATGAATTTCCAGATGTTCATCTGTATTTAGAAAAGTCAGAGGAACCAGAGATCAAATTGCCAACATCTGCTGGGTCATTGAAAAAGCAAGAGAATACCAGAAAAACATCTACTTCTACTTTATTGACTATGCCAAAGCCTTTGACAGTGTAGATCACAACAAACTGTGGAAAATTCTTCAAGAGATGGGATAACAAGACCACCTGACCTGCCTCCTGAGAAACCTGTATGCAGGTCAAGAAGCAACAGTTAGAACCAGACATGAAATAACAGACTGGTTCCAAATTGGGAAAGAAGTATGTCAAGGCTATATATTGTCACCCTGCTTATTTAAATATATGCAGAGTACATCATGCTAAATGTTGTGCTGGATGAAGTACAAGCTGGAATCAAGATTGCCGGGAGAAATATCAATAACCTCATATATACAGATGACACCACCGTTATGGCAGAAAGTGAAGAAGAACTAAAGAGCTCTTGATGAAAGAGAAGGAGGACAGTAAAAATGCTGGTTTAAAAAACAACATTAAAAAAAGGCAGATCATGGCATCCGGTTCCATCATTTCATGGCAAATAGGTGGGGAAACAAAGAAAACAGTGACAGACTTTAGTTTCTTGGGCTCCAAAATCACAGATGCAGATGGTGACTGCAGCCATGAAATTAAAAGATGCTTGCTCCTTGGAAGAAAAGCTATGACCAACCTAGACAGCATATTAAAGAGCAGAGACATTACTTTGCCGACAAAAGTCCGTCTAGTCAAAGCTATGGTTTTTCCAGTAATTGTGTATGGATGTGAGAGTTGGACTATAAAGAAAACTGAGTGCTGAAGAATTGATGCTTTTGAGCTGTGGTGTTGGAGAAGACTCTTGAGAGTCCCTTGGACTGCAAGGAGATCAAAGTAGTCCATCCTAAAGGAAATCATTCCTGAATATTCATTGGAAGGACTGATGCTGATGCTGAAAGTCCAATACTTTGGCTACCTGATGTGAAGAACTGACTCATTGGAAAAGACCCTGATGCTGGGAAAAATTGAAGGCAGGAGGAGAAAGGGATGGTAAAGGATAAGATGCTTGGATGGCATCACCAACTCAACTGACATGAGTTTGAGCAAGCTCTGGGAGTTGGTGATGAACATGGAAGCCTTGCATACTGCAGTCCATGAGGTGGCAAAGGTTGGACATGACTGAACGACTAAACTGAACTGAACATGGTAATCTTGAGCTGTCTCTGCTGTCACATACTGAGACTTGTTTAAGAGATGCATTCTCTCCAATTGAAGCTACAAGAAGCGATTAAAAATAAATATTTGCAGTGATCCCAACTCTGAATAGTATACTACTTCCTTAGTATTTAGATTCTTCTGCAGTTTAAAATCCTTCATTTAGTCACTAAACATATACTGGATATCTCCTATTGGCTAGTATAGATCAGTTCAAGTACAGAGTGAAACCAAGGTGAGGATGGAGCATTGCAAGGTGTTTGTTTTGTTGAATCTTAGTGTGCACCAAAAAGAGTGGTGTAATGAACTAGGAAAATAGGAGGGCTGGGGTATAAAAAAAAGAAAAAGAAAATAGGAAAAGGACAGTGAAAATAATAGTCATGAGACATAGAGAGAATACACCCCCATCTGCCTCTCCTTCTCTGAGGCAGTTAGGCATTGATTTGGTATTTTATGACACTAAATGAGGATAAGGGAGGAGAGGGAACTGAGGAATTTCTATCATTGGAAATTCTGCCTAATGGCTGATACTAAAGCATTTATGCAGCTCACTGTAGGCTCTGAAAGAGATTTAGTATAAAGGGGACAAGAAACTATTTATAAAACAAAGTCAGAATGGAGGTTCATATTCTTCTGCTTGACATAGAGGCAGCTTCTGTATGGAATAAACTTGATGAAGAGAGTACTTTTTATAAATTGTATTTTACTTTATTACTAAATAATAACAGGTAGCATTTATTATTTGCTAACATCCACCCTTGATGTTAAGGGCTTTTAAATATTATTATTGTTACTCATTCTACCTATGATTGTTAATAACAACTAACGTTTATTTAATATTTAGTTTTTCTCAGGCACTATTCGAAGAGTTTTACATATATTGACATATTTAATTCTAACAACCCTATGATGTAAGGAATTATTTTCTTCACTTTACAGATGTTGAAATGAAGCCACAGAAAAGCCAAATAAATTGTCCAATTACACACAGCTAGTAAGGAACAGAGCTGAGAGTTGATGTCATTGATGTTCCAAGATGCTGCTGTAATAACTAAAGGAGGTAACGTGTGTAATATGCTAAGTGTCTATCACACAGTAGGTACGTTTTTGCTTTCCTCACCTTCTTCCTTTTCCCCTCATCAGTTTCTATAAAAGAATGAGTTTTTAACTTACAAGGGGAAACCAAAGAAATTTCACCTTGTTTTCAGTTTTTCTTGTCAACATTTTTAGGCTTTTTGGTATAGATGCTTACATGTCATGAAACAATGAAGAAAGATTTCCTTTTCTAAAAAGAATAAATACTTTATTCTTTGTGTGTGGCAAAGAGTTGGACACGACTGAGCGACTGAACTGGACTGAACGTGGTGACCTTGGGCTGTCTCTGCTGTCTGTGTGTGTGCGTGCTCAGTTGCGCAGTTGTGTCCGGCTCTTTGCGACTCCGTGGACTGTAGTCTGTTAGGCTCCTCTGCCTATGGGATTATCCTGGCAAGAAGACTGGAGTGGGTTGCTCTTCCCTTTTCTAAGGGATCTTCCCAACCCAGAGATTGAACCCGCATTACCTGTGGCTCTTGCATTTGCAGATGGATTGTTGACCACTGAGCCACCTGGGAAGCCGACTTCATTCTTTATTTACCTTAAATGGTTTAGTGGCTAAAAAACATGCAGCTATAAACAGTCCTAGAAGAAAAGAGAAGGAGAGAAAGGAACTAACATTTATTCAAATCTTCTTTTTTTTTATTTTTATTTTTTTCTTTTTTAAACTTTTAAATTTTGTATTGGGGTATAAACAATTAACAAACAATGTTGTGATAATTTCAAGTGAAGAGCGACTTGAAATCTTAAATTCCCAAGTACTGTGCTAGGAACTTCATTTGTGATTGTCATTTATTCCTCACAACAATCCCTGTCAGGTATTGATTATCATCCTTATTATTTGGATAGCATTCTGAAACGAAGGGCATCCAGGCAGCTTCCTTGTTAGGAATGGGTGGAGCCCGAGATTGTCTGTAGTGTGTATAATGCTGCTGGCTTCATCACAATCTCAGGAGCCCTGTCTTTGGAATATTTGACCCCAGAAAATTCCTAACTTGGGAACTCAAATAAGAAAGGGATGAGGCTAAATAATTTACTTAGGAAGGATTTTACTGGCAAAAAATAGTCTTTTATTCCAAACAACTTCCTGAACAAAATAGCTGTTTCCTCCTGAGCCTTGGTGGCTGAGTTAAGCAGCATTTGCCTGAATGCTAATCCTTAGATTATGCATTTCTTAATCAATTTGGCCGTAATTAGGTTGAGCTTACAAATTGTTATTCCAGGAATAATGATTGTCTTTAAGAGGCAGAAAGGAAAGCATCAGCATCATTCTTTGCCATCTCATCTCCCTGCAAGAATGCTCACTCACTGCGTAGGATGGGTGGCAGGGCTCAGATTTCATTCCTATAGGTGGGTGACCCATGGGCATATGGTAACACTGATATGGGCCCGGGGCTTGGTTTAAGGTTAGCTTCTGTTTTCATATTTGTTTCTCTGGCTTGACTTTTTCTTTAAGGTAAAGGGACCATAACACTGATATCAGCTGCATCCTGCTGACATAACACTGGTGCTTGAAAGATTAATGAACACAATGATTTTCTTAGGTAAGTGTGTCTTCATTTGGATAACTTCTTTCATCTGAGCAGCTTAATGCATTTTTAAGTATTTCCTCAGTCTTACGTGTGAGGCAGGGTAAAATAATTCTTGCAGCTTTGGCCAAGAGCATGCAAGTCCAGTGATGGGGGATTGTATTTGTGTTATTCATTGTTGTAGCCTTAGTAACTAGCATAGGATGCTTAATAAATACCTACTGTTGAGTCTCTTCTTCCCAGCTCAACTGATGGTGGGAAGTCAAATCTTGCACTGGTCGTAGTCATGGTCAGTTTTCCCCAGCTCATCCATACCCTTCTTCCCTTTCCTGGCATCCCTGGCAGTTTAAAAAGAAGCAGAGTGAAGAGGATCAGTCCTTAGCTCAGTTCCTACCAATTCTGAAAGTAATTGAGTTCTCCCTGACTGCAGCCTCTGACATTTGTGATATCCTCCTTTGGACTTAGGTCTCTAAATCTGTAATCACTGTGCACAATTCCTAGTCTGTCTGTCTGATAATTCCCTGCCTTCCTGGATTGTGTGCGTGCTCAGTCGCTCAGTCGTGTCTGACTCTTTAGCGACCCCATGTACTGTAGTCACCAGGCTCCTCTCTCCGTGGGATTTTTCAGGCAAGGGTACTGGAGTGGGTTGCCATTTCCTACTCCAAGGAATCTTCCTGACCCAGGGATAGAAACCACATCTCTAACGTCTCCTGCATTGGCAGGCAGATTCTTTACCACTGTGCCACCTGGATCATCTATACCTAATGCTTAGCTTTGCTTTGTTACCATCCAAGCCTCAGGGTATCAGGGAATCTGAAGCATTTTTTCAGTGATTTTATGGGTGTAGACCCTGAGACCCACACAGCCTGAGAAAGATGCAGGTTGATTTCATGCTCACAGGGTTGTGTGGGGTGTCCTCTACCATGCTCTCAGGATAATTCATTGAAATAACGTTATATGTCTCTTTTATCAAGCATTTTTCTGAGGGATACAGAAACATATTGAAAAAAATCCCTGTCTTTGGCACCCCACTCCAGTACTCTTGCCTGGAAAATCCCATGGACAGAGGAGCCTGGTGGGCTGCAGTCCATGGGGGTTACTAAGAGTCAGACACAACTGAGCGACTTCACTTTCCCTTCTCACTTTCATGCATTGGAGAAGGAAATGGCAACCCACTCCAGTGTTCTTGCCTGAAGAATCCCAGGGACGGGGGAGCCTTGTGGGCTGCCATCTATGGGGTCGCATAGAGTTGGACACGACTGAAGCAACTTAGCAGCAGCAGCAGCAGCAGCTGGTGTTCTAATGGTTGAGATTTTGCCTTCCAATGCAGGGGGTGCAGGTTCAAACCCTAGGATCCCACATGCCTTTCAGTCAAAAGGTCAAAACATAAAACAATATTGTAACAAATTCAACAAAGACTTAAAAAAAAATCCCTATCTTCAGGGAAGTCAGTCAAGAGAAACACAAGCCTGCAATACAAATAATTGCAATACAGTAGAAGTACCAGCAGGAGCTCTGTGAAGGGAGTAACTAATACTGCCCAAAGGACAGAGAAAAAACTAAGCAGAGAAGGTGACAGCTGAGGAATAAGAAGGTGTTACTGTTCCACTGGGACATCTCCTTGGAGTATGAGTGGACATAACTGGGGCATTCTGGCCCAGACCCAAGGCATCTTCCCCCAGTATGTGACAAGTGCCAAGACTAAATGAAAGGTTTCATTTTGCTGTTAGATAAGGGCTTCCCTGGTAACTCAACTGGTAAAGAGTCTGCCTGCAATGCAGGATACCCTGGTTTGATTCCTGGGTTGGGAAGATCCCCTGGAGGAGGGCATGGCAACTCACTCCTGTATTCTTGCCTGGAGAATCCCCATGGACAGAGGAGCCTGGCAGGCTATAGGTCATGGGGTTGCACATAGCCAGACATAACTGAGCGACTAAGCACATCACATTGCCCTTTTATTACCCAGCTTCTATTTAACAAACACTCAACCCCTGAAATCTCCCTGTTGAAGACCATCCTTCTATTCTCTCATCTATATGTCTCCAGAGGTAGGCATGTGACTTAAGCTTAGCTGATCAAAACAATTAATGCCACTGGCTACAGTAATAGCTGCAAGTTTGAGCATGTCGCCCAGTCAGAGCCAGTGAGAGGGAAGAGAAGTTTTGCTGAAACTTCTGGGGAAGAAACTTTCTTTTTTCCTCCTGGACTTAATTTATGAAAAGATGTCAGGTCTGGGGCTGCTTCAGCCATATTCCCAGGTGGTCTGGAACCGACATGGAGGAGGGCAATGCTGGGAGAGATAGACTATTCTTGGGACATACCTTAGGCCACAGTTTAAGCCATGCCAGGAGCCAGAACAATCCTTGGCCACTTCTACCATATCAGAGGATGAAGCCCCTTTTTGCTTAGGCCAATTTGGATTGGATTTTCTGTCTTTGTTTATTCTGAAGAGGAAAACACCCAAGAGGGAACATGAATGCACTCCAAATATTGGAAGGATGTTGAGTAAGAGGATTCTTTGAATATTCTTGTGTGTCTCCAAGGGATGGAACCTTAATCAGTGGGGAGATGTGTTAGATGGTCAGATTTCAGATCAGTATAAGTAATAACTTTTTTTAACTTTGGGGGCTCTACCCAATAAAAGCAGCTAGAGGCTTTGATTCAACATGTAGTTGGGGGAAAACATGAGAGAGTGGAAGAAACACGCCTGCCCTCCCCTGTTAAAAACATCTTAAAATGGTTCAAGACAATTTAAAAGTGGTCTGAGTCACCTTTACCACTGTGTGAGATTTTAATACCAGAGCTTTCATTTAGTTTTATAATTCCTCAAAGTCAAAGAGAATGTGACTATTTATTGTTTTACTCCTATTCTCTGAACAAACCATATATTTTGACAAATCAATTTGGGGACTTGGGACTATAGTCTGTTTAATGAAAGAGAAGAGAATCACGTGTAAAAAGGGCAAGAGTTGCTTTGTGAAACTTTTGCTTCACTTTTATAAATAAAACATACAGAGTGAGAGAGACAGTATACAGTAATATCTATAAACATGAACTTTGGAATTGGACTACAAAGATTAAAATTCTAGGGTTACTGTATTAACTGTTACGAGAATTAAATGAGATGATATAGGTACAGAGCTGGGCAAGATACTGGCACAGACTAAGCACTCAATACATTTTAGCCACTCTGTTATTATTACTACATGATAATTCTTAGGAATTATCAGGCCCCCAGATTTTGCCAGGGCTTCCTGGTGGCTCTGATGGTAAAGAATCCGCCTGCAATGTAGGAGACCTGCATTCAATCCCTGGGTTGGGAAGATCCACTGGAGGAGGGCATGGCAACCCACTCCAGTATTCTTGCCTGGAGAATCTCATGGACAGAGGAGCCTGGTGGGCTACAGTCCATGGGGTTGCAAAGAGTTGGACACAACTGAGCAACTAAGCACTTAGCACTTAGCACAGATTTTGCCAAATGACCAGCAACTTTAAGATTTTTCTAAGGGAGAAAAAAAAAAATTACCAAATGTTTCTTGTGTCTTCTGGTAGTGCTGGGAAATGGTACATTGTCAATTGCCATCCAAAGCCAATAGCAAGAACATGAAAAATAACCAAGTTACCAGACTGCATGCCTTCCTGTTAGACAGAGGGCTTGTTTTTTCATCGTTATAGAGTACCTGAAAAATAACTGTTTAAATGCTATTAACCATCTGAGAGTACCTGGAAAATAACTGCTTAATGTTATTAACTACCTCTAATATTTGGTCTCATAGCTTTTGGTGCTCTTTCCACTACCTAAATCTCCTCTGTCCTTTGTTTCATCAAGAAATCTTTCCTGGTTCTTAAAAAAAGGGAAATCTCCCTCATCCCCTTCCCCTAAGTGCCTGACAACATGCAAGGAACACACACACACACACACACTCACACACACACCCTACACACACCACACATATGTGATACCATATTAATGACTTTTCAATCTTCAGGGATATAGGCTGTTTTTAAGCATCTATTATATATCCTTGTCACTGAACTCATGATTTCCCACTTTATCTCATTCAGAACCCATGGATGAATACCATCTGGCCCTGATGATTTACTGCACAGAGTCCCTCAAGGTGCTCCATACCTTTATCCTCAGAGACTGAAGAATCTCTGTCAAGGCCATTCTCTGCTTTGCCATAAAATGTGTCCTTGGAACAGGAATTTCCCCATTGTCTTCTCCAATAAATACTGATTCAAAATATTCATTTAGCTGCTCCTCTCCTTCATCATTCCATTTAATATCCTCCTTCTCCTAATGAAAGCTCTTAACATAACAGATATAGTCACCTTACTAAAATGCCATGAACTCTTTATTACTATTATTATTTATCTTGATGTTTCTGTATGTTTTGCCCATTCGCTCTTTAACCTCTGTTACTTCTCAGCTGATACAGTTTGAGTTCCTATCAGAGTATGTGGCTTACAAAGAATGGTCATTAAAAAAAATTTTTTTTAAACATTTTTGGCTACACTGGATCTTAGTTGCTGCATGCAGTCTTTCTCTAGTTGTAGCAGGTGGGAGCTGCTCTCTAGCTGCAGCGCACAGGTTTCTCATTGCAGTGGCTTCTCTTGATGCAGGCCATGGGCTCTATAGTATGCAGGCTTCAGTAGTTGAGGCGCGTGGGCTCAGTTTTCCTGCGGCATATGTGGAATCTTCCCCTGGACCAGGGAGTGAACCTGTGTCCCCTGCATTGGCAGGCAGACTCAACCATTGGACCACCAGGGACATCCAGGAATGTTCATTTTAAGACAGAGCGCCTTTAAAACAGTTACTGTTTTTTTTTTTTTTTGCTGTAAAATGAGAATGTGTTATGCCTAGAAATTTTGGAAAATTTAGAAAAGTAAAAGAGAGCACATCTTTCTAAATGAGCGCTGATGGTGTGTGTTTCAGGGCCCGACTTTTGCACTTTTTTCTGAAACATAACCTATCTGATTTTCTCCTCTCTTTCTTGCGTGCTGTACTGTGGGGGAAGTGAGGCACCTCTCCTGTACCTCAGACACGGTTGGCGTGTGTCTTCACTCAGCCTGTATGAAGAAGATGTTTTCAAGTTTGTCCTGCAGGCAGGCCTGGCATGTAAAGACCCTAGCTACTGGATGGCTTGGGGCACTTGCCACTCCAAAGATTCATCACATTCTCGATTTTCACAGAATTCCACTTCCTCTGTGACAACCCAAGCTTCACCAGGCTTTCTCTTTTGCATTGAATCCCTTTTTTATTCCACCAGCCCCCAGTTTGCATCACTTCCCCTCATATATCTTCAGATCTCTTACATGTCAGTGAATTTCAGTCTCATGGTGATCGAACTCTGACTTGGCCCTAGAACTTTCTCTGGTGAATGCCTCTTCTCTGATGGGTCAACCCTGAGGGTCCTTGTGAGCAGAGTCCTGGTCACCTTCATTCTGCTTCCTCCCGGCTTCCCTAAGAACACCTTCGTGCAGCCCAAGCCAGGACACATGGGCTCTAGAGTCAGACAATGTGAGTTTGAATCATGATCTCTGGCCATCTGGGCTAGTAATGAACTTCACTGAGGCCCTTATTACTTCATCTGAAAAATGGGACAATAATACAGTCTGTACTGTTAATTTTATTATTTATCTAACTCAGATAACATATGCTATGAGGAAGGTGTTTTTTTTGAGGAATTTTCAGAGATTAACAGCTAGTTTAAAGCCTTAGAGAGTTTGGATTATTTATTCATTTATATGAATTATTTATTCACCTATAACAAAAATGTCATTACAATTGTTTCAATGTAGGAAAAAACAGTCTGGGAGCTAGAATATTTAATTTGTAATAACAATTATTTTATTTTTTCTTATGACATTTTCAACTTTGAAGTTTGTATTAAAAAAGAATAGCTATAAGCAGTGTTATGAGTGAATAATACCACACCCCCAAAAGATATGCCCATGATGTGACCTTATTTGGAAACAGGATTTTTGCAGATTTAATTAAGGATCTGAAGATGAGATCATCCTTGATGAATGGGGTGAGCCCTAAATCTGATGACACAGATTTCTGTAAGAAGAGGAAAAGATATCCAGACACAGAGGAGTAGGCCATGTGGAGACAGGGACAGGTTGGGGTGATACCTCTACAAGCCAAGAAACACCCCAGGATTCCTGACAGACACTAGAAGCTGGGAGAAAGGTGAGACATGGATTTTTCCTCACAGCCTCCAGGAGGAGCCCGTCCTGCTGAAACCTTGATTTTGGACATTTCCGTCTCCAAATCTGTGAGATAATGAACTTCTATTGTGTTAAGCCACCAAATTTGTGGTAATTTTTTATGGCAACCCTTGGAAACTAGTATATTTTGTTATTGCAAGCTAAAAATCCTATATTGGGAGATCAAGACAGAACAGAAACAAACCTAAAAGTCACCACTAAATTATGATCAAAACATAAAATCAATCAAAAGCAGTAGATTTCTAGACTTGTAAAACAAACAGCAGCATAGCTCATAACTACAAACAGTTAATAAGAGAACATAAAGCCAAATAAGTTATGTCAGCTGCTCAAAGCTGCTGAATGTTGCTCTACTCTTGGGATACCAGCTTTTTAAGGTGAGATGCTAATTCCCTATTATAGTTGTGTAATGATCAATTAAAGTCTAGATGATACAAAATCTATTCCTCATTTAATCAATCAAATAATATCCAATAGTCATATAAAAATTTGAGCAGTGGAAGAAATCCCTGCATATGCTCTATTACTTTATTATGAAGCTTAGAAATGAAATAATGCAAATACTACTCCTTGCATATTTACTGGCACCTAAGAAGAGCAGGAAAGTTATGACCAACCTAGATAGCATATTCAAAAGCAGAGACATTACTTTGCCAACAAAGGTTCATCTAGTCAAGGCTATGGTTTTTCCTGTGGTCATGTATGGATGTGAGAGTTGGACTGTGAAGAAGGCTGAGCGCCGAAGAATTGATGCTTTTGAACTGTGGTGTTGGAGAAGACTCTTGAGAGTCCCTTGGACTTCAAGGAGATCCAACCAGTCCATTCTAAAGGAGATCAGCCCTGGGATTTCTTTGGAAGGAATGATGCTAAAGCTGAAACTCCAGTACTTTGGCCACCTCATGCGAAGAGTTGACTCATTGGAAAAGACTCTGATGCTGGGAGGGATTGGGGGCAAGAGGAGAAGGGGACGACAGAGGATGGGATGGCTGGATGGCATCACCCACTCGATGGACATGAGTCTGAGTGAACTCCGGGAGTTGGTGATGAACAGGGAGGCCTGGTGTGCTGTGATTCATGGGGTCGCAGAGTCGGACACGACTGAGCGACTGATCTGATCTGATCTGAAGAAGAACAATGGCACCCCACTCCAGTACTGTTGCCTGGAAACTCTCATGGACGGCAGAGCCTGGTAGGCTGCAGTCCATGGGGTCGCGAAGAGTTGGACACGACTGAGTGACTTCACTTTCACTTTTCACTTTCATGCATTGGAGAAGGAAATGGCAACCCACTCCAGTACTCTTGCCTGGAAACCCTCATGGATGGCGGAGCCTGGTAGGCTGCAGTCCATGGGGTCGAGAAGAGTTGGACACGACTGAGTGACTTCACTTTCACTTTTCACTTTCATGCATTGGAGAAGGAAATGGCAACCCACTCCAGTGTTCTTGCCTGGAGAATCCCAGGGACAGCGGAGCCTGGTGGGCTGCCGTCTATGGCGTCGCACAGAGACACGACTGAAGTGACTTAGCAGCAGCAGCAGCAAGAAGAATTTAATGAATGTTGTCCTTTCCCTGTAGAAAACAGGTATTCATAACACATACCCACGAATACAGAGCACATTTTACACACAGTAGGTGTTTTGTAAATAGAAAGAATACAGATGTTTTTCTCTCTTGAATTTCCTTGCTTTTTCCAACATCAACTACCATGGTGTTTATCAGTTCAGTTCAATCGCTCAGTTGTGTCTGAATCTTTGCGACCCCATGAATCGCAGCACGCCAGGCCTCCCTGTCCATCACCAACTCCCAGAGTTCACCCGGCCAATTCTTACATGCACCTGATATAAAGTAAGAGTTTATAATGACAGGGGGATGATATTATGGTATGTTCAGGGTTGATTTTTTAAAATCTTTTAAATTACACCACTATAAGGTATACAGCCACGTATGTAACTACTGTCTTCAGGAAAAGTGAGGAACTGGTGATAAGATGTAATAGAATAACAAACATTCAAAGATTGTCCTCATGTGATGCTGTACGTTCCTTCATCCAATGTCTCAATCCTCTTAGATCAACATCTGTTTGTGTCCAGAGCTTAAAAACAATGCAGGGGAAAGTCCTGAGGAACACTTGAGATAAGATGTGGATGCAGCAATTAGTGAGTGATTCTGAAATAATAGCAGCAGGGTTGTGTGGTTTTGTGGAACAGACTAGTTTTAAATTGAACAGAAAGTTTTAAATTGAATTGGAAGGGCAGAGACAGGGAAAGCTTTTTGGATGAGGACTTTCAAATTGGATACTAAAGGAATATTAGACAATAGACTTAAATGTGTTTGTAGTTCTGCTAATGACACATTTCTTTCTTAATTCCAGACCTAAACTACTGTGTAGTGCCTAACGTGTAATAGATAGACTTCAGGTTAAGTGTTAGCTGCTCAGTTGTGTCTGACTCTCCGACCCCATGAACTGTAGCCCACGGGTTTCTCTGTCTATGGAATTTTCCAGGCAAGAATACTGGAGTGGGTAGCCAGTCCCTTCTCCAGGGGATCTTCCTGACCCAAAGATTGAACCCAGGTCTCCTGCATTGCAGGAGGATTCTTTACCATCTGAGCCACCAAGGAACATGTAATAGGAGCTTGTCAAATATTTACTGAATTTAAAAAAGAAAAAGGAAGAAAAGAACAAGTGAATCATCCTTGCTTCTTTTATGCCTCTTCAGTCTGGTCTTTTTAATACATAGATCTGTTGATGTCATTCACCTCCTCTAAAGCGTCACAGATGCCCTGCAGTCTCTAGAGAAAGAGTAGAATAGAGTTGAGTCAAATAGTGTTGGGTTTGAGTTCCAAATGCCTTCAGCTCTTTTCCAATTAGTCAGTTCTTCGCATCAGGTGTCCAAAGTATTGGAGTTTCAGCTTCAGCATCACTCCTTCCAATGAATATTCAGGACTGATTTCCTTTAGGATTTACTGGTTGGATCTCCTTGCAGTCCAAGGGACTCTCAAGAGTCTTCTCCAACAACACAGATCAAAAGCATCAATTATTCAGTGCTCAGCTTTCTTTATAGTCCCACTCTCACATCCATACAGGACTACTGGAAAAACCATAGCCTTGACTAGATGGACCTTTGTTGGCAAAGTAATGTCTCTGCTTTTGAATATGCTGTCTAGGTTGGTCATAAATTTTCTTCCAAGGAGCAACCGTCTTTTAATTTCATGGCTGCAGTCATCATCTGCAGTGATTTTGGAGCCCCCCCAAAAGAAAGTCTGTCACTGTTTCCATTGTTTCCCATCTATTTGCCATGAAGTGTTGGAACCTGATCCCTTGATCTTTGTTTTCTGACTTGAGCTTTAAGCCAACTTTTTCACTCTCCTCTTCCACTTTCATCAAGAGGCTCTTTAGTCCTTCTTCACTTTCTGCCATAAGGGTGGTATCATCTGCATATCTAAGGTTATTGATATTTCTCCTGGAAATCCTGATTCCAGCTTGTGCTTCATCCAGTCCAGTATTTCTCCTGATGTACTTTGCATATAAGTTAAATAAGCAGGGTGACAGTATACAGCCTTGATGTACTCCTTTCCCGACTTGGAACCAGTCTGTTGTTTCCTGTCCAGTTCTAACTGTTGCTTCCTGGCCTGCATACAGGTTTCTCAGGAGGCAGGTCAGGTGGTCTGGTATTCTCATCTCCTTCAGAATTTCCCACAGTTTGTTGTGATCCACACAGCCAAAGGCTTTGGCATAGTCAATACAGCAGAAGTAGATGTTTTTCTGGAACTCTCTTGCTTTTTTGACGATCCAGCGGATGTTGGCAATTTGATCTCTGGTTCCTCTGCCTTTTCTAAATCCAGATGAACATCTGGAAGTTCACGGTTCACATACTGATGAACCCTGGCTTGGAGAATTTTGTACATTACTTTCCTAAGGTGTGAGATGAGCTTGGTTGTGCAGGAGTTTGAGCATTCTTTGGCATTGCCTTTCTTTGGAATTGGAATGAAAACTGACCTTTTCCAGTTCTGGAGATATTGCTGAGTTTTCCAAATTTGCTGGCATACTGAGTGCAGCACTTTCACAGCAACATCTTTTAGGATTTGAAATAGATCAACTGGAATTCCATCACCTCCACTAGCTTTGCTCGTAGTGATGCTTTCTAAGGCCCACTTGACTTCATATTCCAGGATGTCTGACTCTAGGTGAGTGATCACACCATCATGATTATCTGGGTCATGAAGATCTTTTTTGTACAGTTCTTCTGTGTATTCTTGCCACCTCTTCTCAATATCTTCTGCTTCTGTTAGGTCCATACCATTTCTGTCCTTTATCAAGCCCATCTTTGCATGAAATGTTCCTTTGGTATCTCTGATTTTCTGGAAGAGATTTCTAATCTTTCCCATTCTATTGTTTTCCTCTATTTCTTTGCACTGATCACTGAGGAAGGCTTTCTTATCTCTCCTTGCTATTCTTTGGAACTCTGCATTTAAATAGGTATATCTTTCCTTTTCTCCTTTGCCTTTTGCTTCTCTTGTTTTCTCAGCAATTTATAAGGCTTCCTCAGACAACCATTTTGCCTTTTTCCATTTCTTTTTCATGTGGATGGTCTTGATCACTGCCTCCTGCACAATGTCATAAACCTCCGTCCATAGTTCTTCAGGCACTATCTATCAGATCTAATTCCTTGAATCTATTTGTCACTTCCACTGTATAACTTTAAGGGATTTGATTTAGGTCATACCTGAATGGTCTAGTGGTTTTCCCTGCTTTCTTCAATTTAAGTCTGAATTTGGCAATAAGGAGTTCATGATCTGAGCCATAGTCAGCTCCCAGTCTTGTTTTTGCTGACTGTATAGAGCTTCTCCATCTTTGGCTGCAAAGAATATAATCAATCTGATTTCAGTATTGACCATCTGCTCAGTAAATCTTTAATGCAATTTTCTGTTGATGGGCAGGGCTGTGTTCCCTCCCTGTTCTTTGACCCGAGACCAAATTATGGTGGAGGTAATGAAGATAATGGCGACCTCCTTCAAAAGGTCCCATGTACACACTGCTGCACTCAGTGCCCCCGACCCTGCAGTGGGCCACTGCTGACATCTATGCCTCTGCCAGGGACTCCTGGACCCTCACGGGCAAGTTTGCGTCAGTCTGTTGTGGGGTCATGAATATCTTTTGAGTAAGTTAATGAGATCTAAACTTTACTGGCTGCATGACCCTGGACTGATAACTCTACCACTCTGAATCTCAGTTTTTTCTTTTATAAAATGAAGATAATAGCTACCTCATGGAGCCTGGTGGGCTGCCGTCAATGGGGTTGCACAGAGTTGGACACGACTGAAGCAACTCAGCAGCAGCAGCAGCAGAGTCTGGTACCCTCTAAAGTGTTTTAGTCGCTCAGTTGTGTCCGACTCTTTGTGACCCCATAGACTATAGCCCACCAGGCTCCTCTGTCCATGGGATTCTTCAGGCAAGAATACTGGAGTGGGTAGCCATTCTCTTCTCCAGGGGATCTTCCTGACCTAGGGATCGAACCTTGGTCTCCTGCATTGCAGGCAGATTCTTTATTGTCTGAGCCAACAGGGAAGCCTAGTACACTCTAAAGTATCTCCAAAATAGCATATTAATGTCTACTTGTCTAATATTACTGGCCTTCCATGAGTAAATCCTCACTTGTCTTTTTACCTTATGTTCTGCTTCACCCATTAATGGCACCAAAATGGACTTCTCAGCTTTTTCCTGAACATTGTCCTGTGTTTCCCCCATTGTCCCAATGGGACAAATGCTGTTCTTTCTTCCTAGAACCTCCTTCTTCCCTCCTCCTGATTTCAAAACCTCCATCTTAGCTCCATGAAGTCTCCCTTGATTTGTCTTAGTCAAGTTACTCCTCCTTTCAACTTTTGCTACATGTTATCTGCCCTTCTTCTAGAACATTTTTCACATTCAGCATTATGAAATAGTTATTGATGTACATCTTTCAGTTTAGCAGGCTCTAGAGTCAGTCTTCCCGGATTCATATCCCAGACCTGCCTACTAACTATATAACTGTTGCCTATCTCGTACTTACTTCACTTAGTATGATAATCTCTAGGTCCCCATACTAAGTGAAGTAAGTCAGACAGAGAAAGATAAATATCATATGATATCACTTATATGTGGAGTCTAAAAACAATGATATAAATGAATTTATTTACAAAACAGAAACGGAGTCAAAGACTTTGAAGGCAAATTTATTGTTACCAAATAGAAAAGTTGGGGTGAGGAGGCAGAGATAAATTAAGAGTTTGGGATCAACATTTACACACTGCTACATGTAAAATAGATAATCAACAAGGACCTACTGTTTTGTACAGGGAACTGTACTCAATATTTTGTAATAGCCTAAATGGGAAAAGAATCTGAAAAAGAATATATATATGTAGCTGAATTTGCTGTGCACTTAAAACTAATAAAACATTGTAAATCACCTATGCTCTAATATAAAATAAAAACTGGATAAAAAAAAACCATGGCCTAGTTAGTCAATTTATCTAAGCCTCGATTTTTTTAGCCAATAAAGTGGGAATAATAACAACCATCTCAACAGTTATGCAGGTGAGGGTCACATTAAATGAGATTATGTAAGTAACACAGTGTCACACATATAACCAGTGATTATGTGATTGACATAATTAACATTATCATCCTCAGCAGCACCTTCTCCCTAAATAAACTCTGAGTTCCTTGGGGATGAAGATGTTTTATAGGATTCCCCCTATCATACTTAGAACAGTGCCTGCCCCCATAGTTGGTGCTCAGTAAATGTTTGTTGAATGCAGGCATAAATAATATAGACAAATATAGACAAACAATGACTTTTTCTTTTGCTACAAAATGATGCAAGTTGACTACATTTTTGAGCTTCTTAGTAACTACTATCCCTGCGGATTTCCCTCAGCCTGAACATTTTGAAATACTGCTAGTAGAATAGGCCCACTATGTTGCCATCAGTCTGGAATTTGGAAAATTACAAGCAGAATTAAAGAACAGTATTGGAATTATTTATTCTTTCTATGCCCCTTTATTGCATTCATTTTAGGAGAAATTATCTATTCTTGTTTAACAAGAAGATTACATTACATATTCATGTAGAAAGAATTTTACCAATTTGTGGAAACTTCTCAGATCTTGCCACATGTTAGATGTCAGGCAATGTCTCATTTGGAGAGAGGAAAAAACAACTAGAGTTACTGTGATTTACGGCAAGGCAAATTATTCTGAATTTCCTTGGTAAAAAGAAAATGAAAGCTACATTTGTTAAATATCATAGAGGTTCATCTTCTAAACAGCCTTTTATCTGGAAAATATATGTAGTCATTTTCCTGACTTAATAAGGAGATAAAGCAAGTTTCACTTATCTTAATTTTGCTTGTAATGAATATACTAGATGAGATTTTGCTATGATATGTGACTGCTCTTTCATTAACAGATTGGATAATTGCCCTCTTGGAATGGACCAACTTTATTATTTAGCACCTGACTCAATCCTGAAATAATCCAGAACTTTTTTTGAAAGTCAGTGTGCAGAGCTATGGTTAGAGGAAGTTCACTTCAATCGCTCAGTTGTGTTCAACTCTGCAATCGATGGACTGCAGCAGGCCAGGCTTCCCTGTCCTTCACCAACTCCCAGAGCTTGCTCAACTCATGTTCACTGAATCGGTGATGCCATCCAACCATCTCATCCTCTGTCATCTCTTTATCCTCCTGCCTTAAATCTTTCCCAGCATCAGGGTCTTTTTCAGTGAGTCTCTTCTTCCCATCAGGTGGCCAGAGTATTGGAGTTTCAGCTTCAGCATCAGTCCTTCCAATGAATATTCAGGAATGATTTCCTTTAGGATTTACTGGTTTGATCTCCTTGCAGTCCAAGGGATTCTCAAGAGTCTTCTCCAACACCACAGTTCAAAAGCATCAATTCTTTGGTGCTCAGTTTTCTTTATGGTCCCACTCTCACATCCATACAGGACTACTGGAAAAACCATAGCTTTGACTATACGGATCTTTGTTGGCAAAGTAATATCTCTGCTTTTTAATATGCTGCCTGTTGGTCATAGCTTTCCTTCCAAGGAGTAAGTGTCTTTTAATTTCATGGCTGCAGTCACCATCTGCAGTGATTTTGGAGCCCCCCAAAATAAAGTCTGTCCCTGTTTCCATTTTTTTCCCCATCTATTTGCTGTGAAATGATGGGACTGGATGTCATGATCTTAGATTTTTGAATGTTGAGTTTTAAGCCAACTTTTTCACTCTCCTCTTTCACCTTCATCAAGAGGCTCTTTAGTTCCTCTTCACTTTCTGCCATAAGGGTTGTGTCATCTGTATATCTGAGGTTATTGATATTTTTCCCAGCAGTCTTGATTCCAGCTTGTGCTTCATGCAGCTCAGATTTTACATGATGTACTATGCACAGAAGTTAAATAAGCAGGGTGACAACATGCAGGGTGTTAAATAAGTTAAATAAGCAGGGTGATAGCCCTGATGTACTCCTTTCTCAATTTGGAACCAGGCCCAGAAATTTTTCCATGTCTGGTTCTAATTGTTGCTTCTTGACCTTCATACAGATTTCTCAGGAGGCAGGTCAGGTGGTCTGGTTTTCCCATCTCTTTCAGAATTTTCCAGTTTGTTGTGATCCACACAGTCAAAGGCTTTGGCATAGCCAATAAAGCAGAAGTAGATATTTTTCTGGAATTTTCTAGCTTTTTCAATGATCCAACGGATGTTGACAAATTTGATCTCTGGTTCCTCTGCCTTTTCTAAAACCAGCTTGAACATGTACTGTTTAACATGTACTGTTAAAGCCTAGCTTGGAGAATTTTGAGGATTACTTTTCTAATGTGTGAGATGAGTGCAATTGCACGGTAGTTTGAGCATTCTTTGGCATTGCCTTTCTTTGGGATTGGAATGCAACTGACCTTTTCCAGTCCTGTGGCCACTACTGAGTTTTTCAAATTTGCTGGCATGTTGAGTGCAGCACTTTCACAGCATCATCTTTTAGAGTTGAAATAGCTCAGCCGGAATTCCATCACCTCCACTAGCTTTGCTCGTAGTGATGCTTCCTAAGGCTCACTTGACTTTGCATTCCAGGATGTCTGGCTCTGGTGCTTGATCACACCATCATGATTATCTGGATCATTAAGATCTTTTTTGTATAGTTCTGTGCATTCTTGCCAGCTCTTCTTAATATCTTCTGCTTCTGTTAGGTCCATACCATTTCTGTCCTTTATTGTGCCCATGTTTTATGAAATATTCCCTTGGTTTCTCTAATTTTCTTGAAGAGATATCTAGTCTTTCCCATTCTATTGTTTTCCTCTATTTTTTTGCATTGATCACTGAGAAAAGCTTTCTTAACTCTCTCTTGCTATTCTTTGGAACTCTGCATTCAAATGGGTATATCTTTCCTTGTCTACTTTACCTTTCATTTCTCTTGTTTTCTCAGCTATTTGTAAGGCCTACTCAGACAACCATTTTGCTTTTTTGCACTTCTTTTTCTTGGGAATGGTTTTGATCATGGCCTGCTGTACAACGTCATGGACCTCCATCCATAGTTCTTCAGTCACTCTGACTATCATATCTAATCCCTTGAATCTTTTTGTCACTTCTACTGTATAATCATAAGGAATTTGATTTAGGTCATACCTGAATGGTCTAGTGATTTTCCCTAGTTTCTTCAATTTAAGTCTGAAAGGCATTGTGTATACTAGGCCTGAGACGTCATGGGTTTCCATGTGCTTAGGGAGATAAGCCACTGCCTGCATGACACAACTTCACAGGAAGTTGAAAGATTTGATCTCATTTAAGTGTTGATTAAGGTGTGAAGGGCTTCCTTGGTGGCTCAGTGGGTAAAGAATCCACCTGAAGTGGACTGAGCACCCACACACAAGGTCTGAAGTTGTACCATCTGAATTCCATTCATTCCAGTTGTTTGAAGGGAGGACCTACGACAGTGGAGAGCTTGGAAGGCAGCCTACTGCAGGAAATGGGTTGGCAAGCTATCTATGATTGTATAGCCCACAAGATAAGAACAACTTTACACTTTAAACTGGTTGGGGAAAAAATCCAAAGAAGAATGATATTTCATGACATGTGAGCATTACATAACATTCAAAGTTCAGTGTCCATCCATAAAGTTTTATTGGAACAGTCACATCCATCAGTTTCCGTATTGTCCATGGTTGTTTCTGTGCTTCAGTTGGAGACTTGAACTGTCACAGTAGAGACTGGGTGACCCTGAAATCTTGAAAATTTATTATCTGGCTCTGTACAGAAGAAGTTTGCTGACCACTGGTGTAGAGGTGGCGCTAGTAGTAAAGAACCCACCTGTCAATGCGGGAGATGTAAGAGATACAGGTTTGATCCTGGGTCGGGAAGATCCCCTGGAGAAGGGCATGGCAACCCACTCCAATATTCTTGCCTGGAGAAGCCCATGGACAGAGGAGCCTGGTGGGCTACTGTCCTTAGGGTCACAGAGTCAGACATGACTAAAGCGACTTAGCACTATATAGAGGGAAAGAGCATTAAAACCCATGGAGTCACTCTTAAGTTGAATCCTATCTCTTCTGATTACTAGACCTGGAACCTCAGTCAAAGTGACCATTCATTCAAGAAACATTTATTAAACTCTTACTGTTTTTCAGAGACATTGCTTGGCATTTGAAATGCAGTGGTTTTCACGCCTGAAGGGTTACCAATACATAGTTTGCTGGTTTCACTGAGAAGGTTAAATGAAAATAAGTATTCAAAGTACATGGCATCTGGAAGTTGTTCAATAAATGCTTCCCCCCGCCACTCGCTCTATCATTTATTAGGAGTCAAAGGTGGGGAAGCCACTTAATTTCATAGAGTATTTACTCTTTCAGCTATTAAGCAGCTCAACATATGATTTTTGAAAGTCCACAGATAACCATTCCACCCTAGTATTTTGGGATGGCTTTAGAAGTGGGGTAATGCTGGGCTTCCCTGGAGGTTCAGAGCTGAAAAGTCTGCCTGCAGTGCAGGAGACCTGGGTGCAATCCCTGGGTCAGGAAGATCCCCTGGAGGAAAAAGTGGCAATCGACTCCAGTATTCTTGCCTGGAAAATTCCATGGACAGAGGAGCCTGACGGGCTACAGTTCATGGCATTGGAAAAAATCGGACACAGCTGAGTGACTAACGCTTTACTAATGCTGGGAAAGATTGAGGACAGGAGGAGAAGGGAGCAACAGAGGATGAGATGATTAGATAGCATCTCCGACTCAATGGACACGAGCTTGAGCAAACTTTGGGATATAGTGAAGGACAGGGAAGCCTGGCATGCTGCAGTCCATGGGGTCATAAAGAGTCAGACACAACTTAGTGACTGAACAATATCAACAAAGGAGGCAAAATGGTGAGTTGATGGCTGACTGGGACTTAGCCTGGTATCTCAAGTGGTGATGTGCTGTGGACCTAGAGGGGAAGAGAGGCATTGAACAGGCAAGGCCAGGGAACCACAAACAAATGACTTTATAGTTTTGGTCTGGGCCTGCTTTGTTCAGATGTAAACTTCTGTGGGACCCAGTCTTGGGTGGCAGATGGTATTTTGACATCAAAATACTTTCAATGGTCAGAATACTTCTAGTATGTGATGGGGCCAGAATTTCAAATCCTAGGCCTTCTGATTCTGCTGCTGTTAGTCATTACACCAGTGCCTCTCAAGCTGGGGTCTCGAGTTACATGGATGTATCCTCAGGGTTCCTAGAGTTCTCCACAAAAGCCTCTAAATTCAGAGTTTCGTGAGAATCTTAGGAAAAAGAGAAAAAAGATCATATAAGCACATTCTGGACACTCAAATGACCCTTTATAACCTGGTATTGCCCTGTGGTGCCTTCCTCTAAGTCTGCACTTGTGTTTACATCGGGTAATTTTAGTGGGCTAATAAGGAAAGAACAGAGGTAGCAGATCTAATAAGAAAATAATGTGTTGACACCATAGGAAGGTCAAATGATATTACTGCTTACTCTAAGGACAGAGGTTTCACAGTAATTCTAAGCGAGAAAAGAGTTGGGAGAACCAAATCATTATACAGCACACAGGGGTGTTGGTTGCTGTGTGAAACTGGCACATGATTAGAATGGCAAGCTAGTTTTTGCAAAACCACAGTCACTGTGTAACTTGGATTTTATTAGTTTTGTGATTTTGCTTTGGTTTAATACATTGTACAAAAAGCTACATGCATACAACATTTTAAAATCTAGTTGTTTAAAACCAAGTTTTAACTCATTTAAATGACATTTGATAAAAATGGTTCCAGTGATGTTCCAAATAACTCTTTATTATTATGTGATTTTGCCTTATTTTACAATTTGAAGCTTCACTGAATGAGGGCACTCTCTAAATTCTTTCTAAAGTGTTCAAAAGAATAGCCTAGAGCTGGAGAAAAGGCAGGAGAAATTTTACACACATTTTTGTGTGGTTGTCCTGTGTTTGTGTTGATGAGGTTATTTTTCCTTGCACAGGAATATGTCCAAAGGAGATAAATGCTGAACCTTCAATATGGTTATTTAAATGATAATCCTATTTCTTTCCTATTTCTTTAGTCCTGATCATTCAGTTTCCATTCCTATGATTTTTTGCTTATCGATGAAATATCTTTTCATCAGAGTCTGATGCTTATGCTACCATCTTCAGAATGGTTCTTGGTTCTTATTTATCCAGAGAAAGGGAAAGGAACTATCAGCCAACCCTCATCTCTCAGTACTTATGTTATAAATATATTTATTTGTTTATTGTCTGTCTTCCCATTAGAATGTAAGCTATGTGAAAGTAAGGTTTTTCTCTTGTTTATTTCATTCAGGGATTCAAAACCAGAGGCAGTTTTTCATCCAGGGAATATTTAGCAATGTCTGTTTGTCAACTAGGATGGGGGTTACTACTGTCATTGGTAGGGATAGAGGCCAAGGAAGCTGCTAAATACCCTATAGTACACAGGACAAGCCCCCCCACACCCGCCCCCTGCCCCCCGCCCCCCACCAACAGTAAAGAAGGCAGTCAAAATGTCAATAGTCCTGAAGTGGAGGAACCCACAGTTGAAAAGTGGTGTCCAGCAAGTAGCAAGACTTACAAGTATTTGTGGAGTAAATGAAAAGATAACTGGCAACTAATATGTGTTAGGGACTACATTAGAGGCTTCATAGATGTAGCAAGATCATCCACTGAGATATTAATTTGTTTTGGTTCTCACTGGATTTTTCCTGGCTCCCTTTCCAAAAAGGTCACAGTTGGGCATTTCCTGTCCTCAGAGTCTGTGACAGGGCTGAGAAGTGGCAGAAGAAAGGTCCTCTGCTTGTCTTTGTGAAAGGTGAGTCACTGACATATATTCTGGAGGGTTTTTCTGTGGCCTTGTGGAGAGAGGAGTGTAGAGTCCTCATAGTGTCAAAGATTTGTCTTTTTTTTGACCTACTAGGCTAGAGTTTTGAAGTTAGATTTAGTTTGATAAAATAATATGCCATTTTTTTGTATATATAAATCTGTAGAGTAAAATTTATACATTTTGTACATTATTTGATTTAAAAATTCTTAGTCAACCATGCAACACAGTAGGTATTACTATTGCCATTTTATAGATGAGAAAACTGAGATTCAGAGAGATGAATTAACTCACTTCAGATCACACAGATTACAAATGAAAAAGACAGGATTTGATCCTAGCTCAGTCTGACTTCAAAACCCCAAACCAGGCTTTGAAAGAGCTTGTGGGTGATAAGATAAAGCTACATTTCACGCAGTATAAAACTTCCTTCCTGGACCATTTCTTTTCTCACTAGGGTGGTTTTTGCTCCTAAAAATGGTCTTCTCTTTCTCTCCAGGTGGACTATTGATTAATTAACTAATACTAGCACCTACTGTGTCCAAAATGTCAAGCTACCAGAGCTGGCTTATAGGTTTTATTTTATGTGCCCTCTCTGACCATTGATCATTGGCTATAAGAGTGTTGAGAAGGCTGAATGTAGAACAGAGCCACCATCAGTTAGCCATCTGCTGCTGTGTCAGGTGGTTTGCACATGTTCCACACATTTACACTCTCTAAGGCAGTAAGGGCCAAAGGTGAATAAGGTCTTCTATGGAAATAGCCAACCTTCAAGATTCAGCTCCATTCCCATTATTACCTCCAGAAGCTTTCCTGACCACTCCAGCTTCTCTCTCTTCTAATCCTATAGTCAAGGTCTCATAGGTGAGACAGGGAAATAGAACAATACTCATGAAATTAGCACTGCTGCAGCTGAGTACTCCCCCTGTATGTATCTCACTTCCTCAGCTGGAAGCAAGGAACTGGAGCTCGGTGGGCAGTGCTCCTGGAGCTCCTTGTCTCTCACATGGCTGAATGTAATAGTCACTCAGTGAATGTTTGCTGAGAAGAGAGTTAAATAAATAAGTGAATGAGGTGGGATACTGCATACCTATTCCTATTGCTTGCTCCTTGGAAGAAAAGTTATGACCAATCTAGACAACATATTAAAAAGCAGAGATATTACTTTGGCAACAAAGGTCTGTCTAGTCAAGGCTATGGTTTTTCCAGTAGTCATGTATGGATATGAGAGTTGGACTATAAAGAAAGCTGAGCGCTGAAGAATTGATGCTTTTGAGCTGCGGTGTTGGAGAAGACTCTTAAGAGTCCCTCGGGCTGCAAGGAGATCCAACCAGTAAATCCTAAAAGAAATCAGTCCTGAATATTCATTGGAAGGAGTGGTGCTGAAGCTGAAACTCCAATACTTTGGCCGCCTGATGTAAAGAACTGACTCATTTGAAAAGACCCTGATGCTGGGAAGATTGAAGGTGGGAGGAGAAGGAGATGACAGAGGATGAGATGGTTGGATAGCATCACTGACTCTATGGACATGAGTCTGAGCAAGCTCCAGGAGTTGGTGATGGATAGGGAAGCCTGGTGTGTTGCAGTCCATGGGGTCACAAAGAGTTGGACATGACTGAGCGACTGAACTGAACTGAACTGATTCCTATTGGATTGAAGAACCTACAAATATATACAAGATCTCAAAACTAAACAGTTCATGCCTAACATAGTAAAGGTCCTCCAGGATCCTGTTCTAGCATTGTGGTTAGTATATGTTCTGCCTGGTCAGTGTTCCTCAAACATCTGTAGTTGGTAAGTATTTTGAGCATGTAGATTGAACATTTCTGTCTAAAACTCTGTCTAAATCATCTCTAGAAGTCATTATCCCATTTCTTGTTTTATTCATCTCCTAGCACTTGGCCTATCCAAACCCTCCATATTTTATTTTATTTATTTATTTTATTGTCTATCTTCCCCCTCAGCAAGGGGGAAGAATGCAGTGAAGACAGGATTTTTGTCTTGTTGAGTGACTGCTTGTTTCGATTACTAAACAGTAGCTGCACAACCCCAAACTTAGTGGCATAAAATAACAGTCATTCATTATGGGCAAAGATTTCGTGGGTTAGGAATTCAAACAGGATACACAGTAGGTGCATTGGTTTTCTAGTGCTGTGTGACAAATTGCCAGAAATTTAGCAGCTTAAAATAACACACATCTATTCTTTCAATGGGTCAGGAGCCTGGGCATATAGCTTAGTTGAGCCCTCTGCTCAGAGACTCGCAAGAGCGCATGTAGAACTCAAGCTGTTGGCTGGCTTGTGTTTCTTTCTGGAATTAGGGCCTTTCTGAGGTTCACATGGTTGTTGGCAGAGTCCAGTCCCTTATGGTTGCAGGACTGTTGTTCACATTTTCTTGTTGGCTGTTAGCCAGGGACTGCTGTCAGCTTACACAGGCAGCCGCTTTGCACATGGCCCTCTCACCACATGGCAGCTTTCTTCTTCAAGGCTGGCAAAAGGGCACAGTCCCTCTTTCAGTAGCGTTTACTTTATTATATCTGGCTCACCCTGGATAATCTCACTTTTTATTAACTCAAAATCATTTCATTTGGGACCTTAATTACATTTGCAAAATCTCTTCACTTAGCCATGTGACCGGAGAAGGCAATAGCACCCACTCCAGTACTCTTGCCTGGAAAATCCAATGGACGGAGGAGCCTGGTAGGCTGCAGTCCATGGGGTGCGAAGAGTCAGATACAACTGAGCGACTTCACTTTCACTTTTCACTTTCATGCATTGGAGAAGGAAATGGCAACCCACTCCAGTGTTCTTGCCTGGAGAATCCCAGGGATGGGGGAGCCTGGTGGGCTGCCGTCTATGGGGTCGCACAGAGTCAGACACGACTGAAGTGACTTAGCAGCAGCAGCAGCCATGTGACACAATTAAGAGAGGGATACACAAGAGTGGGTGCAGGGGGAATCTTGGGGGGCATCTGAGAATTCTGCCTACTGTAGCAGAAGTGTCTTGTAACAGAATCATCATGATGTTGAGGGTTGAGGGAGATCTCTGCTGGGAAGACTTGAACAGCTGTGGGGAGTGGTCTCTGCTGGGAATGGCTGAAGGCTGGAACCATTTGTGGGCACCTGTACCCAACTCTAGTCAGAAAGAACACACACACAAAAAAAAGAAAAGAAAAAATCTCAGCTGGGATTAAAGACCAGAGACATATGTGGCCTTTCCTTGTGGACTGTACTCTCCGCTTGGGGGCTGGTTCTGAGAGGAAGCATCCCAAAAGAGATTGTCCGAAAGTATTTCAAGAAATCAGGTGGAAGCTGTTTTTTTTTTTTTTTTTAATGACCTAGACATAGAAGTCACATAGCATCACTTCTGTGCCATAAAACTTTATAGATTCCAAAAACATAGACCCTCCCACTTGATGAGAGGAATGGCAAAAAATCTGTAGCTATTTTTTTTTTAAACTACTACATTGTTTTATCTCTAGTAGGCCTGCAATAAATATTTGTTGAACTAAAGAAATATCTGTCTATTAAAACTAATTCAGCCTAGGATGTAATGAAATCAAGAAAAACTATTTGGCAGAGACATATCTTAAATGATGAGCAAATTGAACAGCGGAAGTATAGGAAAAAGTGTTGGGCAAAGGAAACAGCATATGCAGAGGCATAGAAACGTGGGAAAAACTGCGTACTTTAGGGAAACTCTAGGTAGTTCAGTGTAGCATAGAGTGTGTAGGGAAAAATGGAAGGTGATGAATGTGGAGATGTAGAGTGTGGCCAGGTCACAGAGGGACTTGTGGGTTATGCTCTGCAGTTTTCCTGGAAGATTTGAGGACACACTGAGAAGCACCACAAGTTCAGGGAAGCATTTTAGAAAGATTCTTATTGTGTGTGTAGTATAGGCATAGATTGGTGGTCTGGAGAGCAATAAAGGGCTGCTATAATAATTCAGATGAGAGATGATGAGAATGAATTGTGGCCTCTGCATTGAGAATGGAGAAGAGAGGACAGTTTGCCACATCAGAGTCTCATTCAATAATGGTAGCATTGCTTTACTTGTTTACTTATTTTTGCATTCATTGCAATCTGAATTCCTGTTCTTACTATTCATCACAGAGATTGATGTTCATCTGGAATGCATGAGTGTTGAAACTCATCGGCATAAGTCAGTCATGGTGTACAGTGCATCTGAGCACTACTCCCTATACAATCTTTACAGCTCAGCTCTGAACCGGCCTCCTTGGTGATGAGTGTTGGTGATGAGATATAAATACATTGAGATGAAACCACGACAGTCACCTTGGCTTGGAATACAGCAAGGAGACAGAATCTGATTCCTGCTTTGCTTGTGTTCAAAGCAGCATGACATATTTGTACAGGAGTGTTCTCTCTGGAGTGTCAAATACTTAATAAATATCACCTCTGCACATTTTTTGCAAGTAGAGCCAGTTGAATTCCCAGGTTTCTAGGCCTTTTGCAGAGTTTGAGGTGAATGAAATTCTTCTATTTTTTTTTTTTTAATTTTCGCCAGAAAATTATCAGAGGGCTGATCACTTTTAGGATGAGCACAGATTCTTGACTCCTTCCTGCGTGCTTGTGTGCTAAGTCACTTCAGTCATGTCTGACTCTTTGCAACCCTATGGACTGTGGCCCACCAGGTTCCTCTGTCCATGGGATTTCCCAGGCAAGAAACCCAGGAGTGGGTTGCCATGGCCTCCCCCAGGGGATCTTCTCAATCTGGGGATTGAACCTACGTCTCTTAGTCTTCTGCACTGGCAGGTCGGTTCTTTACCACTAGTGCCACGTGGGGAGCCCTGACTCCTTCCTGCTGACCCTTATATTGCAGATTGGGAAACTAAGCTGAGGGTGGGATGAGGGCTTAACAGCTGGTCAGTGGGGACACCAGGGGGAAATCAGATCACACATCCATCTCATGTTACTAACGGACTTGTCATCTTCAGTACCTGAAACAAATATATATATATATATTTTTAATTTTTTTTTTAATTTTATTTTATTTTTAAACTTCACATAATTGTATTAGTTTTGCCAAATATCAAAATGATTTTAACGCATGTTTAAGAAAATCTCAACATGAAGAATCCCTTGAATTCCATTCAACAATGATTTATTTAACATGTAGCAAGCGCTATTCACAATGAGAGATTAATAACAACAAAAATACCTGTCCTCACAAAGCTCACATTCTAGTAAGGGGAAATAATAAACAATAATGATAATAAAGAAATTATAACTAAAATTACATGTGTGCTAAAAGTAGCATTTAAAATCAATAGTGCATTAGAAGGTGAGATGTTTTATAGGAAAAGGAAAGCTGAATGAATCAGGCTGGCGGATCTGAGGGAATTGTTTGTAATCTTAAATAGGGAGATTATGGTATGCTTATTAAAAGATGTTTTTCTCCTCAGCTCCACCCTGTTATATTTGAACACAGAAACCACTTACATCGCTCAATCTTTCTGAGCCCAAGTTTCCCATTCATTCACTCAATCAGACAACACATTATTGTATTAGTGATGTTGGTTCCCATTCACATTTTGGAAAATATCAATAAAAAACCGACACAATCATTGCTCTCATCTAATCTAGTAGGAAGGCGGACTTTAAATAAATTTTCAGAAAGTAAAATGCTTTGAAAATGAAAGCTTGGAGTGCTGTGAGAGCAAGCCATAAGGGATGTATAACCTAGTGTAGGAGTCTGGAAAGACCTCTGAGAAACTTCATTTATGCTGAGGCCTGAAGAATAACTGGGAAAGTAGGGTGGGCTAGAATGGTAAAGGGTGTTCTGGGTGGAGGAAACAGCCTGTGTGATGAGAGTCTGGGGTCTTTGATGACTTGACAGAAGTTTAGTATGGCTGGAGCAAAGAGGATGAGGTGGGAGATGTCTGGAGAGGTAAGTAGGGGTCAAATCACACAGGACCTGTAGCCAGGTAAATTATCTGCAAAACAGAGATGAAGAATGATGCACAGCATCTGGCATTGAGTAGGTATGCAATACACGATGGCTGTTAGCCCTGTAAATGAGGACAACAGTAATAATGGCGTTCAGCAGTGCATAAGCCTAAGCCAGTTGAAAGCTGGTATCTTTGGTGTATCTTCTGGGTAAGGTAAGCTTCATGTGAGAGGCAGGAGGCTGACTTGGGAGTGAAAACTGACTTAATTTAAGTGAAAATGACATTCTCCATTGACTTCTGAGCCCAATGTGCATGTTTCCTGATTTTCTTGGCGGGTGATAAAAGAGTTTGAAATTGGAAACAGGTAGATCTGGTTCCCAGGGTTAAGTCTGCCACTAACGGAGACCATGATCTTGAACAATTTTTTTTTACCTCTCTGGATCTCAGTGGTTTGACCTGTAAAATGGAGAAAGTAATACTGTTCACTCTCAAAGGGATGATTGAAGATCAAATGGAATATTTGGGAAATTTTATTGCAACTTCTGTAATGTGACAGTTTGGTTTGACTTACTCTTCATTATATCAATGGGGGAAAGATCCTAAGAAAAAGCCTCCTCTTTGTATTTTCCCAAGACCAGGTTCTTTTCGTCACAATTGTGATGTATTTCAACATATTTCCCAGCCTGTGTGCTGACGCCTTCTTTGATTATTAAGGAATATTGTTCTGAGGCGCCAGTGCATTTATGATGCTGTCTTAAAATTCAGTCTAAGCTGAAAACAAATACAAAGTTTGGAACTGGTGTTAGATCCTATGACATTCATTCACACTTCTCCATAAATAATGGGGGTCTGTTTAGGTGGCAATAGACAGGTCTAATCTCCTCCATATTACTATAATTATTAACTACTACTCCTAAAATCTATGGAGTTATCCTTATTGTTATTATTATGAAACTCAATCCCATTTCCATGTCATAAAGATAAACCAAATCTCATTTCAATTAGTTACAGCAGGAGGGAATGAACTTTAAACAGACATTTAATTTCTGAAAAAAAAAATTAGGAAGTTCTTCATGGAAATGTTATGGCATTTTGAAACAGATTAATAGTTCAGTGTGAACACATCCACCCTGCAGCTAAATGATGGGTGTATGGTGATGAGGAGACAGGTTAAATGAGCAAAACCAGTTGATACCACTGGTTTGGTTCTAATCAAATAATGTTCTCTTTATGACTCTTGAGTGCTATTCTTTTTTTTTTTTTTTTAATTCACTTTACAGATTGAGTTATTGGTCTTCCATTGTAGATGTACTTTATTTATTAAGAGAAAGTAGTTGACTTTCAGGTGATGATAAAATTTAACAAAAATATTGCCACCCTAGATGCTATGGAGAGATTTACGTTCTCCCCCCAAAAGTCAGACTCCCAAGATGTCGACTTGTAGCTGGGGGCAGAGGGGAGGGAACCCAGAGCTGATTCAGAAAGCTTGTTCATTCTTTTTTTTAATCTTTTCTTTTTATTAACATTCATATCCAAGAGTGTGCCCACTTTTCAGCAGCTGAACATGACAAGGGGAAAAGGTTTCAGTGATGAATTCTGGTGTGTGTCTGTAAATTTCATGCTTGTGAAGTTGGATTAATAGCAAGGCAGACTGAAGTCCTTTTGTTCTTGCACAAACAGCTACAAAGCAGAGAGCGACAATGTGAGCGTCCCAGTCTAGCAAGGCCTCGAGGCATGACTGGGGGGACCTCATCGTCAATCTCTGGCCTCTCTTCTGAGGGCTAATTATGGCATTTGTTCCACTGGGACCTGGATGGAAACCACGAAACGAATGTCAGCAAGACTTCAGTGTTTCTTTCAGCCTCCACGAAAGCTGGATTTGAAGGAAATCTTTTAAATATGTTGCCATGAAATTAACATCCAAGGCCTTTATATATACTTCTCGGTTCTTAGGGAAGGAGTCCTATAAGCTAACCTGGCTCTTGTGTGGTTACAGAAGAATTGGTTTTGGGTGTTTTGGAATATAGTTCCTCGAGGACATAGGAACTGTTGATAGATGTATGATGGGATTAAACCCTCTATTCCTGGAAGAGAGAGGCCACTTCACTGTGCTAACTGTTATACAAAGAACAAGCCTTTTGGGGGCATCTGTTGTAGACAATTGAAATGAGTTAATAAGACTGTTGTTAACTGTTTACCTAACAGTTGTTATTTGTTATAAACAGATAAAGCAGTTTATCTAACATCATTTTAAAAAGCATCTCAAAGTATTTCATCTAATTCAGTTTAGCACAGTTTATAGCCCTACTAATTAGCTTAGTGACTAGACAGGGTTCTTCTTAAATGAGGGCTTGTCTTCACTAAATTTTTGCAGAGAAATGAGAAAAATAAGGGCAATGTAGCTTTTCTATAAAGCCTACTTAATTTTTCAACTTTAGGCGTCAAAAATATCCTTTCTTTTACGAAGTGATGCTGGTGGTAGATGGTAGTTGTTTTTTCAAATGCTCTTTACAAAATATGACAAACTTAGGTTTATTCTCACATTAAAAAAGCTGTTTTTAAAATTTTCAGGTCAACAAAATTCCCAAATCTGAAAACTACTGTCACAGCAAGGGCTTTAGAGTTAGAAATACTACACTTCATGACTTACCAGCTATTTGATCTTTAGCAAGATAATTACTCTTCTGAGCTTTGATTTTTCTCATTTGTAAAATGAAGACCAAAGTATCTATCTCAGAGAGATAGTGTAAGCTATCAACATTCGTAAAACATTGGAAATGGTCCAATTTAATGAATGCAAATGTTCACCAACTGGTGACTAGATAAACAACCAATGATATACCTATGCATGGAATACTATTCAGCAATAAACAGGAATGAACTACTGATCCAGGCAATAACATGGATAAACCCCTAAAACATGTTAAGTGAAAGGAGCTAAATACCCAAGACTACAAATTGTCTTATTCCACTTACACTAAACATCCAGAAAAGACAAATCTATAGAGACAGAAAGTAGATTCACAGTTCCCTAAGGCAGGGGGGTGATAACAGGGATTAACTGCACCTGGATATGACGCATCCCTTTTGAGTAACGAAATATTCTAAAACAGGACCATGGTGATGCCTGCACAACTGCATGTTTACAAAAAATTATTGAGTTATATTCCTAAAGTGGGTGAACTTCTTTGGTATGAATAATACCTCAGTAAAGCTGTTTAAGGGCTTCCCAGGTGGCACAGTAGTCAAGAATCCACCTGCCAATGCAGGACATGCAAGAGATGTGGGTTTGATCCTACGTCGGGAAGATCTCCTGGAGGAGGAAATGGCAACCTACTCCAGTATTCTTGCCTAGAAAATATCATGGACAGAGGAGCCTCGTGGGCTACAGTTCATAGGATTGCAAAGAGTTAGACACAATTGAGTGTGCATGTGCACACACACACACACACAGCTGTTTAAAAAATAATTTTAAAAGAAGAAAGAAAAAATAAGCTAACATCTGTGAAGCACCTAGCCTATTGTTGGTATGTGGTATGTGTAATTAAAGTGGAAGTTGATCAGTTGTGTCTGACTCATGGACTGTAGCCCGCCAGGCTCCTCTGTCCTTGGAATTTTCCAGTCAAGAATACTAGAGTGGGTTGCCATTCACTTCTCCAGGGGATCTTCCCAACCCAGGGATCAAACTCGGGTCTCCTGCATTGCAGGCAGATTTCTTACCATCTGAGCCACCAGGGAAGCCCAATGATCAATAGGTGCAGAAAAAGGTTCTGACAAAATTCAGTACCCATTTATGATAAAAACTCTCCAGAAAGTGGTTATAAAGGGAACATACCTCTACATAGTAAAGACCATATTCGACAAACCTACAGCTAACATTATACTCATTATATAACATTATATATACTCATTATATAACATATATAACATTATATAACAATGTATATATATACCATTGTATATATATATAATGGTAAAAAGCTGAAAGCATTTCCTCCAAGGCTAGGAACAAGACAAGGGTGTCCACTCTCGCCACTTTTATTCAGCATAGTTTTGGAAGTTTTAGCTATGACAATCAGAGAAGAAAAAGAAATAAAAGGAATTCAAATTGGAAAAGAAGTTACACTGTCACTGCTTGCAGATGACACGACCCTATACATAGAAAATCCTAAAGATGCTACCAGAAAACTACTGGAGGTCATTAATGAATCTGGTAAAGTTGCAGGTTACAAAATTAACACACAGAAATTTTAGATAAGAAAGCCCCATGTATAATTAAGGGCATCACAATTATAGAACTATGTTGGCCAACTTTTCAGAGAACTCTTCCTCCACTATGACTTGTTGGACTTCTCACTAGTGAGACATTAGTTAAAATCATTAAGATTTCAGTGTCTATGTGTTACTATAGTTAATATACATCCCTGCCTGCAAGGAAATTGCAAGCTGGCTGGGGAGACAAGACCTATGCATTAAGTAATTAGATGCTTAAATAAGCCATTTTAAGATTAAACTCCAAGTTGCGTCACAAAGATAGTTGTTGGTCTGAGACTTCAGAAAAAAGTAAAATTTCTATGTCAGAAAAGGGGCCCTAAGCTGGATTTTGAAGCATGAAGAAATCAGGTAGAAGAAAAGAGGCAGAGGGGTGTTGCAGAAAGGAAAAGAAGGATAAACAGTCACAGAGAAATGTCAACCATGATCACTCAGAGAGCTGAAAAGAGTTTGGGCTTTGAAGGGAGACAGATTTGAGTTCAGGCCATGGCACCACCTTGGCAAACTGTGTGACCTTGAGCAAGTAACAATTTCTGAGACCTAATTGCATTAACTATAAAGAGGTGGAAATAATACCTATCTCTCAGGATTAATGTTAGTATTAAGTGAGATATCCTACATAAATCTCTTAGCACGATGCCAGGCTTATAGAAGGTATTTAATAAACACGAATTTCCTTTCCTTCTATGCCCTCAAAAAGGTGATAATTTGGTTATGGAGAAGCACATACTAGGAATAATTTTTTTAAAAAGACAATATCAGATTAAAACCAAATTTAAGAAAAATTTTATTTTAATTTTTATTGGAGTATAGTTGGTTTGCAATGTTGTGTTAGTTTCTGCTGTACAGCAAAGTGAATAAGTTATACATATACATATATCCACTCATTTTTAGATTCCTTTGCCATATAGGTCATTACAGAGTATTGGGTAGAGTTCCTGGTGCTGTACAGTAGGTCCTTATTAGTTATCTACTTTATATATCAGTTCAGTTCAGTCACTCAGTTGTGTCCGACTCTTTGCGACCCCATGAAGCGCAGCACACCAGGCCTCCCTGTCCATCACCAACTCCCGGAGTTCACTCAGACTCAGTCCATCGAGTCAGTGGTGCCATCCAGCCATCTCATCCTCTGTCGTCCCCTTCTCCTCCTGCCCCAACTCCCTCCCAGCATCAGAGTCTTTTCCAATGAGTCAACTCTTTGCATGAGGTGGCCAAAGTACTGGAGTTTCAGTATATATAGCGGTATGTTAAAACCAAATTATACAGTTAATCAGACATTTTTATTTATTTTTAAGATCTAGTTTATCAATTAATGCAGCCTGTATTTCTCTTGGCAATACTCTTGGCAGTTTTTAAAATCAATCTTAATATGGTACAATTTACATGTAACAGAGTACATCCATTTAAAGTATATAATTCAATGAGTTTTGAAATACGTATACACGGTGTAGCCACCAGCATCAGGATACCGAACGTTTCCATAATTCTCAAAAGTTCCCTCATGCTTTCTATCCTCCTTTCAATCCTGGCCACAGGTAACACTGTTTTCTGTGACTATTGGTTAGTTTGCTCTTTCTAGAATATGGTATAAATGGAATTATACAATATGTATTCCCTTGTGCTTGGCTTCTTTTGTTCACAATGTTTTTTTTAGATTTACCCATATTGTTGCATTTTAGTAGTCCATTCCATTTTATTGTTAAGTGGTATTCCATTGTATGGATATATTGCAATTTATTTATCCATGCTGGAAGAAATTTGAATTGTTTCCAGTTTTTAGCTGCTGTGAATAAAACTTCAGTAAACATTTGAATACACCCTTTGGTAAACGTATGTTTTCATTTTGGGGAGGTAAATACCAAGGAGTAGAATTTCTGTGTCATAAAGTGTATCGAACTTAATAAGAAACTGCCAAAATTTCCCAGTGTGGTTGCTCCATTTTGCATTCCCAACAGTAGTACATGAGAGTTCCAGTTTCCTACATCCTCATCAAAACTTAGTATTGTCAGTCATTTTAATTTTAGCGGATGTTTGGTGAGAAATCACAATACCTCACTGTGATTTCTAATTTATATTTTTCTGATAACTAATGATTTGGGGCTTATTGGCCATTTGTATACTTTCTCTTGTTAAATATCTGTTCAATTCTTTTGTCCATTTAAGAATTTGGGCACTGGTAGTTTTAATTATTTTTTAAATGTCTGTCTTACCTTGAAATTGTTGTTCAGTTGCTCAGTTGTGGTCTGACTCTCTGCGACCCCATGGACTGCAGCACTCCAGGCTTCCCTGTCGTTCACCAACTCCCGAAGCTTGCTCAAATTCACGTCCATCGAGTCGGTGATGTCATCCAACTATCTCATCCTCTGTTGTCCCCTTCTCCTCCTGCTTTCAATCTTTCCCAGCATCAATGTCTTTTCTAATGAATTGGCTCTTTGCATCAGGGGGCCAAAGTATTGGAGTTTCAGCTTCAGCATCAGCCCTTCCAATGAATATTCAGGACTGATTTCCTTTAGAATTGACTTGTTGGATTTCTTTGCTGTCCAAGGGACTCTCAGGAATCTTCTCTAACAGTACAACTCAAAAGCATCAATTCTTTGGCATTCAGTCTTCTTTATGGTCTAACTCTCACATCCATACATGACTATTGGAAAAAACCATAGCTTTGACTATACGGACATTTGTCGGCAAGGTAATGTCTCTGCTTTTAAATGTGCTATCTAGGTTTGTCATTGCTTTTTTTCCAAGGAGCAAGAATCTTTTAATTTCATGGTAGCAGCCACCATCTGCAGTGATTTTGGAGCCCCAGAAAATAAAGTCTGTTCCTGTTTTCATTGTTTCCCCATCTATTTGCCACGAAGTGATGGGACTTAGGCCATAATCCTCGTTTTTTGAATGTTGAGTTTTAAGCCAGCTTTTTCACTCCTCTTTCACCTTCATCAAGAGGCTCTTTAATTCCTCTTTGCTTTCTGTCATAAGGGTGATATCATCTACATATCTGAGGTTATTGATATTTTCCCTGGAAATCTTGATTCCAGCTTGTGCTTCATCCAGCCTGGCATTTCACATGATGTACTCTGCATATAAGTTAAATAAGCAGGGTAACAATATACAGCCTTGACGTACTCCTTTCCCAATCTGGAACCAGTCCATTGTTCCGTGTCCAGTTCTAACTGTTGCTTCTTGACCTGCATACAGGTTTCACAGGAGGTAGGTATGGTGGTCTGGTATTTCCACCTCTTTAAGAATTTCCTATATTTGGCAAAACTAATACAATTATGTAAAGTTTAAAAATAAAATAAAATTAAAAAAATAAAAAAGAATTTCCTATAGTTGTGATCCACACAGTCAAAGATTTTAACATAGTCAATGAAGCAGAAGTAGATGTTTTTCTGGAATTCTGTTGCTTTTTCTATGATCCAATAATGTTGGCAATTTGATCTCTGGTTTCTCTGCCTTTTCTAAATCCAGCTTGAACATCTGAAAGTTCTCAGGTTGCATACTGTTGAAGCCTAGCTTGGAGAATTTTGAGCATTACTTTGCCAGCATGTGAAAAGAGTGCAATTGTCTGGTATTTTGAACAATCTATGGCATTGCCTTTCTTTGGGATTGGAATGAAAACTGACCTTTTCCAGTTCTGGGACCACTGCTGAGTTTTCCAAATTTACTGGCATATTGAGTGCAGCACCTTCACAGCATCATCTTTTAGGATTTGAAATAGCTCAGCTGGAATTCCATCATCTCCACTAACTTTGTTCGTAGTGATGCTTCCTAAGGCCCACTTGACTTCTCACTCCAGGATATCTGGCTGTAGGTGAGTGATTACATCATTGTGGTTATCTGGGAAATCCGAAGAAGGAAAGATAACAATTTACTTGGGGAATTGGGAAAAGCTTCATGGAGAAGTTGACATTAGAGATGAGTCTGGAAGCTGAAAACGATTAGGATGTTTGAGGATGGAAGGATAGGGAAAGGTACTGCAGGTAGGCAGAGGGACTAGGAAGCATGAGGAAAAGCCCAGAGGTGGAAAGGCTAAGGTAATGGTCCATAGACCAGCTTGAAATAAGACTGGTGAGTAGGCATATGACCCAGCAATCCCATTATTGGGCATATACCCAGAGAGAACCATAATTCAAAATGGAACATGCATCCCAATGTTCATTGCAGCACTATCTAAAGTAGTCAGGACTTGGAAGTAACCTAAATGTCCATCAACAGAAGAATGGCTAAAGAAGATGTGAAACATATATATAATGGAATATTACTCAGCCATAAAAGGAACGAAATTGGGTCATTTTAGAGACATGAATAGACCTAAAGACTGTCATACAGAGTGAAGCCAGAAAGAGAAAAATAAATAATGTATATTAATGCACATATGTGAAATCTAAAAAAATGATATAGATGACCTTATTTGCAATTTGCAAAGCAGAAGTAGAGCCATAGACATAGAGAACAAATGTGGGGACCAAGGGAGAAGGGGGAGGGTTGGATATACACTATTGATAACTATGTATGAAATAGATAACAGATTAGAGCCTATAGTATAGCTCAAGGAACTTGACTTGATGTTTTGTGGGAAGCTAAATGGGAAGGAAATCCATAATAGATGGGATATATGTGTATGAATAAGTGATTTACTTTGCTGTACAGTAGAAACTGATGCAACATTGTAACACAACTATATTCCAATTAAAAAAAAAAAAGACTAGAGAGTAGTGAGCAGCATTGTGGCAAGAAAGTTCAATACACTTGTCTCTCACTTGGGGAGAGTTGCCCTGGAATGGAAAAAGGGCTTCTTAGAGAAAAACACATGACACAAATTCTTACTTTTCCTAGTCAATTGTAAGTGGTAAGAGTCTATTCAGGATATAACTAGACAGACTAGGTCCCATACTCTGAACTCCCATAACACTCTCATTTCAAGGTTCACTATGCTTGTTGATTTACCGGGCTTGCTGGGTTGAAGTTGGATGAGGGCAGGAATCATGTTGGTTTTATTATTGTATTATTTCAGGGCCTGTTTATTTAATGAGCAAATTAATGAAAAATAAAATTTATTTGAGATTTAGAATCTTTGCAATAGAATAAATAGTTGTGAATTTCTACAGCTATTATAATAGTAAACTACCTAGTTGACTGGAAAGTTTAACTAGAAGATTTTTTTTAAGATTCTGGGTTTTACTCCAGCATTGTCTGTTTTAGCAGGGATTTTTACTTTTTGTAATAATAAGAGCTATAATGGAAAAAGGCACTTACTCTACACCAGACATTGTATTAAAATGTTCTTTATACAAAATGAGAAATTTGATGTCAAAAGAATTTGAATTATTTGCCCATGATTCATAGTAAGTGGCAGAGTTGGGATTTGAATTCAACTCTGGTTGTGGATAAAGTTAGTGTTTTTAACCACTCTGTTCTACTGGGACATTGGACTGGTGTTACATCACTGATTCTTTAAACAGAGTTCTTCAACTTGAGCCCATTATTCCTACAGAAGCTTCCGGGTGAGGCTCTTGATTTGACCAAAAGTGTGAATTTGAGCACCCAGGTTCTACCTTCAACCTAGACTAGTGCCCGCTGACCAGAAACGTGAAGTACAGTGACTGCGGGCTTGCAGAATGTTGAAGCTATTTTGCACTTTAATTTTACTACCTTGCTGTTCTAGGGCAAATTTGGAGATAGTCTATTCATGTCACTTGAAAAGGATTCCCCTATATTTTGCCTTTCTTTGAAACTGCTGAAATTTGGGAAATATTCTAAGTTAGGTAGTGTCTGCTAAGGTGCTAAGGGGAACTGGCTACAGAGGATGTCCAACATAGCCTCGTACCTCTTTGCTTGGTAAATTTTGTATCACCTGAAAAATTTTCTGCTGTTAAAAAAAAGAAGAGGGACTTCTCTGCTGGTTCAGTGGTTAAGAATCTGCCTGCCAATGCAAGAGACATGGGTTTGATCCCTGGTCCAGGAAGATCTCACATGCCATGGAGTAACTAAGCCCATGTGCCACAACTCCTGAACCTGTGTGTCCTGGAGCCAGCGCTCTGCAGCAAAATAGGCTGCTGCAATGCGAGGCGGGCACACTGCAGCTGGAGAGTTGCCGCCTCTCACCGCAGCTAGAGAAAGCCCAGGCACAGCAGGAAAGACCCAGTGCAGCCATGAATAAACAGATAAATGTTTTTTAAAGAAGAAAAGGTTCAATGAAAATGTATGTATTTTCTATATGTATTAATTGTAGTAAATCTGGTTTTAGAAACAGCATTGAGTACACTTGAAACCAATCTTTAGGTTAAAATTTAAACACTCAAGTGGTTTCCTATTATTTTCAGTTGACTCAAGGAGCTATTTTCTCATTTTTTCTACATATTTTTCAAACAAACTGTGTGTGCCTTCATACACATATATGTACCTTAAAACAAATAGTTTGGGTATGGTGAAAAACATATTCAAAGTAAGCCGTTGCTTTTGTCACATATCTTATGTGCCTTTGAGCACAATTCCTGAAATTCATTTAGTGGGCATTCACTTAGAATTTTCTGAAGAACAATTTCTCTGTAAATTATTAACTTTTTATTGCCACATTTCCTAGATTCAATTAGATTAACATTTAGTGTCATTTCTCAAATAGGGATAATCATCCTGATTACGCTTTGGAGAAAGAACTTGCACACTATCTACCTTTTAGGCTTTTAATTTATCTTATTTATTTGGCAGGAATGTGTGCATGTGCTGGGGCAGAGAGAAGCTGAAAGGGATGACACTTGATGGGAATGGATAAGTTGAGAATCATTCAATATTGAGTTTATGGCATTTGGTTTCCTCTGCTGTGGGCATATCAGAAAGCCGACAAAATATGCAGGCTAAGGAGGACGGATTCCCTAAGTGGCTTCTGAATACATTTATTTCTAGCCAGTAAAGTTTAGCAAACCATGTCCGGTGCTGTTGACAAGTAGCACAAACTGAATGACAACATTATGCTTTTGATGTGCTGGAGAAGGTAGGGTTTGAGACTCCTTGCTTTACTGACTCCCCACAGTATGTGGTAAAGTCCAAAGGAGCAGCGGATGCCCACACTGAACCCCCTTGCTATGGTAGCAGCTACTTCAAACATAGTTTCATGAATAGAAGCTCATTTGACCCTTGACCAGAACCAGGCTCTAAATTGGCAGACGGAGAATCGGAGTAATTTGTATCATTTCAATTAGTTACTTGCTGCATAACGGGGAGGTCATGACTTTCTGCCGTGATTACTGCCCATGGCAACCAAGCTTGAATGTACCATCAGTTTCCAAATACTTTCACTTAATAAATGTAACTTCATAAACAAGGCTCAATTGTCGGGGGTGCACAACAAAGTGAATTATCCACTCCACGACTGAACGAGCGGAAGATGACATAACTTTGTCGGCAAGATCCTTTCAAATTTTTTTTTCCCCTTAAGAGAGAAGCTGATAAATGGGGTTAATAACATTGGCTGAATGAGCAGTATTGATCTTTGGGTATGTAAAACAGCCAGGAGAGAAGTGAGTTTGTGTAAGAGCACTGTTGTAGTTCTGAAAGCCGGCAGTTTTCTTTCACTGTTTGCTCTGTACAACCAAAATTCAAAAATCCTAAAATCAATGTTGCCATTGTTGGATCCAAACAGCACACCCTTCCACAGACAATGCAAAGAATTTCAAAATATAGATAGCTCTCTGATACATACAGATCTGATTGTAAGAAACATTGGGTTGTTTTCTTTCTTGAACAGAAAGGGCAGCTTGTTTCAGGGCGAAGACAATGGTATGTCTAGATGCCTGTGAAACTTCATGAACCCAGTGCAATAATTCAAGCCTTTGATTCGAAAAATGTTTTGTATGTCTTCCTCCACATCTGCAAATACCTCCACTTTCCCTTGATGCCAGCCAAGAGTTGTTAGCAAGTCAATGTTTTCCACTTGAGGAAGAAAAAAAAGTTCAGCACGTACATAAGTTTTGCTATTTGGCTTTTGTTTTTTGAATTAAAATAAAGGTTTCCTTCTTTCATGTCACAATCTATTAGCCAGTGGGAAACCTGGTATCACAGTTCTCTCCCATTCACCCCTGCATTTGTAGCAGATTTGACGGTGTGTGGAAACCAACACGGGCGCTGCTCTGTGACTGTGTCACCTACAATCAGCTTGTGCTGTGGCTCAGATTAATCATGACAGTAGGCAATATTTCCAACATTATTAGAAGAGAAACCTAATATTTTGGGACATCAGGGATCTCTGAGCTGTTGTCCATCAAACTGAGAACCTTCATTTCCTACTCCTTGGATGGGTAACCTTAAGTTTTAACCACTTAATGGACAAAACACTTCTTCAACCAAAAATAAAATAAAAGAGGAAGATGTGGCTATCCTGGTATTTAAAGTTGTGTCTTGAGGTTATGCCCCAAAGGTCTGATAGTCATGCTGTCCAGTAGTGGGCTCCCATTCTTTCTTGAAAGATATCCATCCTCATTCCTAGGTTTTTCTGGATTTCCATCCTTGGGAAGCTTTGTGATTAAAGCTGTGGATGGTGGTAGGATAGAGATCTGTATGCTACTGTTAAACTTTTATCTTATACATTTCCTATCATGTAAACAGAATGAAGATTTGCCAAGGATGTCACCAGAACAATTTCCAGGAAGAAGATTGAATTTGTGTTTGAAGGATACTTATTAATATCCTTATTTATAATAAGGGTATTTATTATAAAAAATGGATTAAAGGTATATATGCCAAGTTATGTGATTCAATTGGACAGTACCATTTAGGAAGTGTATAGTTTTTAGGTCTGAATATACTCGCTTGGATGTACTTTTACCTTTTGTCTGGCTAATTTAGTTTACATGACCAGGACTGAAAACTGGGTACTCTATTGATCCTTTGATACTCTGATTTTTCTTCTTTGTTGTTAAAAACCGAGACTATCAGATGATAAAGCAGATGCTATCGAGAACATACCATCATTCATGGCTTCCCAATGGTCTGAAATCTTTCTGTATTAAACTTTCATTGAATATCTAATATAGTCTAAATACTAGGGATTTTAAGAAGCCTTTAGTCATATCAAGGCAGCACACTATGCTTTGAGAATCTGGTTCCTATTAGACATGATGTGTCATGATGACATAATGTGTCATCCATTCAATTCATAGATACAGGAAATCAGAGCAACCAGGGGCTGTTGCCACACTTTTGGGTTCCTGTTTTAGACCTCTCCCTTCTAGCCCCTAGAAAAGAGTACGTTTCCAATAAATATGTGTGGAATGAATGATTCCTCAAACTAATTTACAGGCAGTGTTATCAGAAAGAGATCTAAGTCTTGATATATTTCCTTTGCATTTAGCAAGTTTTGGTATGTGAACAGCTTAACATTTTCTAGTTGAATCTTAACTAAATTATATAATAACAAACACTATACAATTAACTGATCACGCTCTACGCTCTCATTCAATCTCAGGAAAAGAACCTGATAAAGTTCAGGACTTTTCCTGTGATCTTTCTTTCCTTTTTAGGCTTTGGCTGCTCCGAGGTCTATCCATCATCATTTTAGCTTTGAAAGTTGGTTCATTTGTCTTGTTCCCTCAGTTCTGTCACCTCAAGCTTCGAAGGTTGAGTCCCAGTTTCTTGATTGTGGTCTTTCATTGGCTCACTCCCTGCTGGTACCCACTCCATCATTCTTGCAGCTATTTGATCTTCTTGGTTTTCTCTGTGTCAGACTCTGCTCAGCCACCTGATGGTTTTTGGTTCCAGGCTTGCCATATATTGTCCATTCTCTTTCTGACTTGTCATTCTGTCACTAGGTTAAGCTTCAACCTTTTCTTTATTCTTTTAATTAAGAAATGGTTTATTGTGTTTTTTCTGATTGCATAGTCATACTTGGTTATGGAAATTTTGGAAAAATGAAGAAAAGCACAGTGAAAAACCAAAACATCTACAATCTCACCATCTAGAGAACATCACTGTTGCCATTTTAGAATATGAGTTTCCAGACACTTTTTTCCCACTATTTTCCTTCCTTGTTTCCTTATTTTCTTTCCTTCTCATGTGTTTTGGGGCTGTTTTGGATAGCTTAGAAAATTATTGGCTTCTTGAGCATTTTTTTCTTTTCATCATCAAAAGCATTACTTTGAGCATTTTTCTTCAAAGATTATCTCCAAATGCTATAAAATTCCGTTTTCTTCTATTGCCTCTGTAATTTTCCTTCTCATTTCCTTCCCACAGTTTCAGGCCCACATAAAATAACTCATGGTTTAATATAATACATGTTCTCCATAGACTTTTTGGTTTGGCCTGCTTGGATGTACTCTGTTATGAAGTTTTAATCTTGTAATAAGATTGTAATCTTCTTTGCTTTTCCACACATGACTGGCACATTTTTTTTTTTTTTTTTGCTGGGAAAAATATAGGGTATTTCAAGCTTTTATGCCTTACAAACTCTATTACTCGTGGATTAGCTGCCAAAGAACATAGGGTGTAATACCCAGATTACCCTTCTAGACTTCCCAATTATAAAAGAGACCTATATATGTCATCCAGAAGTTAGGCATAATTCTACAAGTTACGCACTAGTTTCATTCTTTTTAAAACCTTAAAAGGCTTCTCGATCATTCATTCATTCACTCATTTACCCAGCAAAAATTTATGGTGCATCTTCTTTGTTCAATAGAAATATAATGTAAGCCACAAATGTGAACCACATATGTAATTTATTTTTTTCTAGTAGCCACATTAAAGAAGGAAAAATAAACCAGTAAAACTAATTTCAATTATATATTTAACTGACGCAAAGAGACAACTCATTGGCAAAGACCCTGATCCTGGGAAAGATTGAAGGCAAAAGGAGAATAGGGTGGCAGAAGAGGAAATGGTTAGATAGCATCACCGACTCAAGGGACATGAATTTGAGCAAACTCCAGAAGACAGTGAAGGACAAGGAAGCCTGGCGTGCTGCAGTCCATGGGGTTGCAAAGAATCAGACATGACTGAGCGACTGAAAAACAATTCTATTTAACTTGATAGACTCCAAGTATTCTGTGTGCTTAGTCATGTCCAACTCTTGGTGACCCCATGGACTGTAGCCTGCCAGGCTCCTCTGTCCATGGGGATTCTCCAGGCAAGAATACTGGAGTGGGTTGTCATGCCCTCCTCCAGGGGATCTTCCCAATCCAGGGATCAAACCCAGGTCTCCTGCATTGCAGGTGCATTCTTTAAAGTCTGAGCCACCAGGGAAGCCCAAAAATATTCTGTATAGATAATAAATATAAAAATTATCAAAACTGTTTTTCGTGTCTTCAAAATCAGTATTTTGTATTCACAGCACATCTTAATTTGAATCAGCCCCATTTCAAGTATTCAGTAACCACATGTGGCTGTGGCTACCTTATTGGACAGCACAATTCCAGAGACTCTTGCTGGAAAGTCTTATGATGAGCAAGACAGATACAGTCCTCACACATAGCCTGTACTCTGATAGGAAAAGCAGTCATACATAAGTGAATATTAATATTATACCTACAACAAAAACAAATGAAGAAGCACAAATGCCAGGCTAGGGCAAGTGCCAATCCAAATAGCTACACACCCAAACTATTTCTGGGACTGGGGTTTGGGTCAGGGGGAAGAAATTCAAGTTCTCTATATTGTTTCCCCCGTTAGGTTTGCAATGAACTAATTGTGTGATCTTGTGTATGTGTGTGTGTGTGTGTGTGTGTGTGTGTTCAGTGGCCCAGTCATGTCTGACTCTTTGTAATCTTGGGCCAGTCAATTAACCTGTTCCTTCTGGACTCAGATTTGAATAATCACCACAGCTCCTTGTCTCTAAAGAACCTACATTAAGAAACAAAATAGAAGAACTTACATTTAGGCAACTCTGCCCTATGTGTGTGCTCAGTTGCTAAGTTGTGTCCAGCTCTGTGCGACTCTATGGATGGACTGTAACCCACCAGGATCCTCTGTCCATGGAATTTTCCAGGCAAGAATACTGGAGTGGGGTTGCCAATTCTTCCTCCAAAGGATCTTCTTGACCCAGGGATTGAACCTGCATCCCCTGTGTCTCCTGCATTGACAGGCGGATTCTTTATCACTGAGCCACCTGGGAAGCCCAACTCTACCCTACTGCTTTCCATAATTATTAGTTTAATGTCTGTGTTCCCTGCCATATTGTAGCTAATGTGAGGTTAGAGAATCTTCCCCATTTGTCTATTTCTGTCTCCTCAGCACCATCCTTCCGTATTTTTTGAATGAATTAATAACTGAAGGAGTGAAGAAGACTGAAAGGCTTCCCACTTAAAATCTCTTGTTAGGATTAAAATTCGTGTGTTAGTTTCAGTTCAGTTTAGTCGCTCAGTCGTGTCCGACTGTTTGTGACCCCATGAATCGCAGCACGCCAGGCCTCCCTGTCCATCACCAACTCCTGGAGTTCACTCAGACTCCCGTCCATCGAGTTGGTGATGCCATCCAGCCATCTCATCCTCTGTCATCCCCTTTTCCTCCTGCCCCAGTCCCTCCCAGCATCAGAGTCTTTTCCAATGAGTCCACTCTTCTCATGAGGTGGCCAACATACTGGATTTTCAGCTTTAGCATCATTCCTTCCAAAGAAACCCCAGGACTGATCTCCTTTAGGACGGGCTGGGACTCCTTGTAGTCCAAGGGACTCTCAAGAGTTTATGTTCTCCCATATGCTAAACTTCTCCCTGCCTTCTCCTCTCCTTTTCTGTCATTTCATAACTATTTGGGTAAGGCTTGCTTACTCTGTATCAGAAATTGTGAAAGACACTGGTAGGTGAATATAAAAAACTGACAGAGTCCCTGCCCTCAAGGAGCTTGGAGCTTTTTTGATGTGTTGTTACAATTGATAACAGCTAACATTTTCAGAGTTCTTTCTTTGGGTCAGGTATTTGGTTAAGCACTATATTGTGCTTTTATGTGTAAAAATCTTCAGTTTGGTAAGTTGGATACTATTTCATTCTCATTTTACAGGTGAGGAAATTCAAGCTCAAAGAAGTTAAATGGTTCACAATCCCATTGCTAGTAAGTATTGGAGTGGGGATGCAAAGCATGGTCAGAGATTATGGTCTAAGCCAATGTACTAAAAATCCTCCAGAATCTTTAGAGCCTGGGATGACCTATTGCACATTATGCAAAATTAGATAAAGTGTCATCCTTAAAATGAATAACTGGTTAGATATTAATATTTTAAAAATAATAAAGGGAAGTGTGATCTGTCTCCTTACTAAATCCTCCAAAGAGCTATTTCTTAGCCCACTTACTTTATGCCTATTTCTAATGTGTATGTATGTTTATATATTTGATATTTGTGTTTACACATATAAAATCTAAAAGATGTACAGATGGCAGTTCTGAGATCCTAAGTCACACACTTTTTTAAAGCCTGATAGATGATTGACCATTTCTCATTGATCAGTTTTATTCTTTTCCAAGACACAGTTGCCCTTGAAACCTTAACTATTACCATGAAAATTCCACTAATCCAGTTATTTTGCCAGTATCTTCCTGTCCTGAGGGTGTTTATCTTCCTTTCATTTCCTCAGCCAGCCCCCAGTAGCTTCCCTCTGTTCCACTCTTTGTGTGTATGGAGTAAGATTGCAGCAACTTTCTACACCTATTTTCTTTAGGTAATGATTTTCCAATTCGCCTCATCTCTTGTCTTTTTCATCCTTCTTCTCTAAATGTAAGTTTTATTTTTTCGCAAATGCTTTGAGTTCCTCCCCTTAGATTCCTTGCTGCTCTTCCACTCAAAATGATGTCAGTTGTAGTTTAATTCTGGAAAACAATATTGCAATATGATTATTCTTCATAACTTTGAGCAATCCTTTCTCTCAAAAATACTAAATAGAAGTATCAAATAATATGAAGTTCAAAATCATGAGATCTTTGACATAGTTTTTGAACAACTTATCTCAAACAATATTTGTAAAACTGCATTAACTTTTTTTTTGCAATCTGAAAACTTCCAATCTGCATTAACTTCCCCTCCAGACTCTCCCCTTTCTGTCAGGTGGTGTCTGTAGTGGTCACAAACATGGACTTGGTGTCAGACACATGCAGGTTCAAATTCAGGGCCTGCCAGTTGCTCCTGGACCCTACTGTACCTTGTGCTCTCCTCTCTGTGCTTCAACTGGCTCATCTATAAAATGAGGATGACAGTACTTGTACTGTATGGCTGAAAGCTGATACTTACTTACTCTAAATACTTTTATGATAACATTTAATCTTCATAGTGACCCTGTGAAGAGAGAAGTCACATTGTACAAACAAAGAAACTGAGGCACAGAGAGATGAATACAATAATCATAAAGGTAGTGCTTATAAATTTGAATTTTTTCAGTTTAGTGTTATAGCACAAGCATTTTTCATGTTGACATAACATTTAATTGCTTAGCAAATATATGTTTTAATGGTGACATATTAGTTAACTGTGTGGTTATTCTTTTATTTGCTTAGATATTGGCTTATTAAATATTTGCATTGTTTTGGTTTCTTCTATATTTGAAATAATGCTGTGATGAACATATTTGGACATAAGGTTCTTCTGTAATTCCAATAATTTCTTTGTCACAGATTCAAGGCAAATTAGAATCCAAGGGCAAAAACACTTTTTTAAGCTTCTGCTCCCTATTCTTACACTTGTTTTCCAAAAGCTTGTATAAATTTACATTCCCATTATTGGACATGAAGTTCTTTTCTATTTCTGATCATTTCTTTGTCACAGATTCAGGAAGAGGAATTAGAGTCCAAGAGCAAAAATACTTTTTAAGGCTTTTTCTGACTATTGCTACACTTATTTTCCAAAATAGTTGTATTTCCAACTAGTTGTATTTCCAAAATAGTTTCCAAAAGGTTGTATACTTTTACGCTCCCATTAGCATGAGCGTGTCTGTTTTACTGCCCTCTCCCTAGGTCAAAGTCATCCTGTAAAGAGCAAGAAACAAAGGTTGCAAACCCTGTAACGCGGTGTCTTTCACTCTAGGTACCTCAAAGAATGGGTAATCTTTTCTACACTGTCAGCCAGCTTGCACTGGCCTAACCCTTCCCATCAGCTTCATCTTGAGCTACCAGATAATGGTCAGCTGCACTTTAATCTCACCAGAGGAGTCTGACATTAAGGATTATGCTTCTGTTATCATGTGGACAATTAGGGCCTTTATTTGGCAAAGTCCAGCTAAATTGGGTAGATTTGTAAAAACTAAAGTGTAATTATAAGATGAAATGGTTGCAAGTATTTGAATTGCATCCTTAGTCTGAGAAGTGATGAACATTTGCTGCTTTGGATAGCAAAGAGTCTGTGGAAGAGTAGCTCCATGAGTTCTTTTCAGGAAAAAAAAGAAAACCTCAACTTTATCAGGAAGATGATGTTAACTTATTATGTTCTCAATAATGGTTCTGTGCTCAGAATTTACTTTCTTACACATACTAGCTTTGTGACCTTGGACAAGCTATGAAGTCTTGCCACCTCTCTATTTTCTCATCTTTAAAATGGAGATAATATTACCTATGACTCAGGGCTTTTTAAAAATAGAAATAAGATGTGTGAATTCTTACTGCGAGTACTCAAGTCATGGTTCATTGTCTGATTGAATTTTTGTTGCTTTTATATAGGAATCATTAAGATTACATTTTTTTTCTAAAGCCATATTTGTTCAGACTAGATGTTAGTTGATCTTTGGCTTTAAAATTGGAGGGGCTGTTAATTAGACTATAGACTAAATATCCAGACTTTTAATATCGTGGGGGCCACTGCTCATACCTCCAAAGAGAAAGCACAAATTAACTCAGGAATGCTTCTCTCAGAATTGTGCTTGCAGTACTTTAATAAAACAATACTCATAATATAAACACCTGTTAGAAAATGAAAACCCCAAAGCTTAAGAAAGAAAATCTGTGGAGTTCTAGTTCTGAAGCATGTCTGGGTCATAGCACCCGACTTTGACTTCTTGGTACTTTATGTAAAGCAAGTACGTACTTTCAAGAAAAACTAGTGAACTACATACAAGACACCCCTAACTTTTTCTTTCTGTGTGTGTGAGTTTGTTTTACCCCCTTCCTTTTCAGCCAGAAAGGAGGATAGATATTTCAGAATGCAAGAGAATGGCCATGATAATAAGAAAAGACAGTTGAAAAAAAGACTGGAAAGAAATACATCAAGATGCAGCAAAAGCTTACATTTATTGAGAGCCTTTAAGATGCCAAGCCTTGTGTTTAAGCACTTTTCATAAGTTATCTTTATAGTAACCAACGGAGCAAGTACTACTGTTACTCCCATTCTACAGAGGAGAAAACTGAGCCTTGGACTGTTGAAGTGACTTGTGCAAAGCAAGTGTGTATGAGATCTGGAATTTAAGGCCATGTCTTACAGATTTGATTTCTTGGGTCTACCCTAGATGTATGAGTATGGAATTTTTAACATCTAGCAGGTAGCATGAAAAATGTGACTACAGTAAGAAATTGTCATAGAAATCAAAAGCAGGAAAAACACCTTGTAGATTATCCAGACTAACCAGACTTTCTCTATATTGTTGTGGGAACTGAGGGGCAGAGATGCAACTTTTCAGAGATCACACAACCTACTCTGTGGCCAAGTGAAGATACAAATTGCTATCATTTGTATTAAACTTTCAAAAATCTTATATTATTAATATAAAAAACTTCAGCCACACACAAAAGTAAAGCGCCTTCTATCATTTTACAGTTACCCATATTTTACCATTTTTTATGACCTTTTTTCTTTTGATCGCTCTCTTTAGCTTTTTTCTTTTTTCAGTTACAGCTTTAAGTTTAATGTTGTAGTGAGTAATATGAGAATTATGTACAATAATATGTGCAGGTAAGCATAGATACAGAAAGAGAATTGATTCTGTTAAATCTGCCTTATTTAGATTGGCTCTTTTTTTTTTAATTTTGTATTGGCATATAGACAATTAACAATGTTGTGGGAGTTTCAGGTGAACAGCAAAGGGACTCAGTTATACCTATACATGTATCTATTTTCCCCCAAACTCTCCTCCCATCCGAGTTGCCATATGACATGTGTTTTCACTCCTCAGTCGGAAGGGAAATTTAAAAGTAAGTAGAAATAATCATGAATTCTTTCTATTTAGTTTCAGCTTTAAAGAAAGTACCAGGATGAGAACATTTATGTTGCTCCCAACTAATATTCCATTGTGGTGCTTAGTTGCTCAGTTGTGTCCAACTCTGTGACCCCGTGGACTGTAGCCCGCTAGGCTCCTCTGTCCATGGAATTCTGTAGGCAAGAATACTGGAGTGGTTTGCCATTCCCTTCTCCAGGGGATCTTCCCGACCCAGGGATCAAACCTGTGTCTCCTGCATTTCACGATTTCCCAACTTTCCATATCCAAGATAATTCCCCCTCCAGAGCCAACTGAGGCAGAGGAAAGAGGTACTTGGAGTAGGAATTATAATTAGTTTTGTAAGATTAGCTCATCAGAGTCACATTTGATGTTAAATAACTGGCTTTTTAGTAAAAATCTCATTGGATTTGTTTCCCTGTTTGATCTGCTATACCCCTCCACCCCTCCCCTCAAAGGAGGCACATTTTAACAAATTTCTTCAAGCTAGGACATTTAAAAGATCAAAGAAGATACCAGAATCCGTCCATTAGCTTTTTATGAATAATGGTTCCCAAACATCTTTCTGCTTAAAATCCTATTATTTTTGTTAATAGTAATATTTTTGTTATTTCACATTCACTAAGCACCAACAATTAGCTAGGCATCAGTTAAGAACAAAGAAAATCTGTTTCAGCACTTAGGTGCTCAAGGCCCAGTTCTCATGCCCCTCTGCCCTCTTTGTGTCATTTCTGTGTCCAGTATTTGTCTTTGAAGTTCAGTTGTGCCTGATCCACAGAAGAGAACTTGAGGGAAATGAATACAGCTGAGCATGGACTGCCGGATACCAGAGGGTGAGCTGTGTCTTTAGGAGTATCTTTAAGGGGTCACTTCATTCTCCCAGAGTCAAGGGGTAGCAACACTGTCAGGAGGGCAGAAGGGGTAGTTAGAGAGGAAAAAAAAAAAAAAGGAGAGAGAGAAGAGGAGAGGAAGCTGGAGTAGTTCTTTTTAAAAATCAGTAAAGCTCTAGACCTAGAAATTTATCTCTGAAGAGTCAGATAGGAGGAGGAAAAGGGTCCATGCTTAAAATGCCAAAACGAAGCCCAGCAGATTGATTCTGTGCAGCCAGCATCAATCATGCAGATAGATTTTGCCACAAAATGGTCCAATGTTCCTTTTTTCTTCCTTTCTCTGACTTAGGCGTCCAGATGGTGCATGAACAGTGAAGAATGGGTGGATATTTTAAGACATCTTAACTAAGGTAGGGATGGCGACGCTAAGTATGAATTTCCCAGTTCTCCTTTCTCTATACACAAGAAATAAAATTCCTGTACTGAACTGCCAAGAAGTATCTGTTTCAATGGAACTTTGTGTTGTGCTACTAAATCAAAGCTTGAGTATTCCTTTGAGAAAAGGAGGCTTTGAAACTAATTACTTTCTCTTGATAGGGTCTATTTTTATAGGAGTACATTTAAGTGATTTTAATGTATTAATAATCTACTAAGTGCTCTGGACTTGTTTTAATTTTTCACAATTAAATTTTTTTAAACTTACTAAGGTTATAAAAGTAATATGTGACCATTGAGGAAAAATTGGGAAATAGATGAAAGCACAAAGAAGAAACTAATCACCTATATGTCTAATTTCCCAAAATAACCATTGATAGCATCTTGATATATTTTTTAAGTCTTTTTTAAATAAATAAACAATCATACTTGCATAATTTAGCTATTTATTTTCTTGTCATTGGAGCTTTAATGTATCAAGTATAAAAGTAATAATACATAATTTAGGTCAGGTAAAAAATTAAAATGTAGGCTAGAATTTATAGAATTGATTTTGTAATTTTAAAGCATCAGTGGTGAAATTGTAAGCTCTCTTGTCCTAAGACATTATAATTCCCTTTAATCAGCAACAATGGCTAAAACATGTGATCTAAAATTGTAGCATTTGCTTACAAACAGAAAAAAGAAGAAACAAAGAGAAACTATATGGACTTGCAGGCCATAAGAAAGCCTTGTGTTACTTAGCATTTAAAATCGTCAAAGATAGAAATTAAAAGTACAAAAGTTGAAGCATTGGTGACCACAGCAAGGCCTCCAGACATGAGTCAGCCACAAAAAATGCTCAAACTCATTTAAAAAGCTCTTTGTCATGGTCCAAAAAAACAACATTTTTAGTGTTTTCCTTTGACTTCACATCCCGCTATTGCAAGTACATGGCTAATTATTATCTGAATGATATCTATTATTCCTGTGTTCCAACCGGATATGATCCAAATATGGCCACAAACACATTATAGTGTGCAGCAAAATCAAAAGAATAATTCTGTTTTTAAGGGTTAATGGTATTTTCACTCCTCCTCAGTTTGAAACATGGACAATTGCGCTACTGTTGTCTATTCTAGGCAGCTGTGCAGAATAGTAAAGGTTTGGAGATCTTTGTAGGCAGGAGAAAAATTAAGCCTTTGTATACTTTTTGTTCAATATATTCTACCCAACACCCATATGTAAGAGTTGGACTTGGGAGTTGCAACAGGCTAAGGAAAGTTTGCACAGATAGACAGAGTTATTCAAAATTTTGTGCCTACTAAGCTCTGAATCACAAAGTGCAATTGCAAATCTTTTAGAAATTATATATAAAAAATCCTTTCTCTAATTCTGCCCACTGTATTCTGTGGGTTTCACATATTATTTTTGAATAATGAACACATGAAACAGAATTAGTTGAAAGTTAGCAATTACCTCACCTTTTTCAGTTCTCAAACTGGTACTGTTCTTAAGTCTCTGAGAAATGGAGTGGTCTTATGAAAGAACATATCCATGTGTAGAAGGAAAAGCAAAAATATCAGTATGGTTTTAGATATCTAAAAAATGAATTTCAAATAATTGAGGACTGTGGCCACAATTGAAAAGGTAGAGTTAAAATCATTTGTGCCTCCATTTGGTTTCCCAGGATGTACTATTCTGTATCTTTCTTTATGTCTCCTAAGCTTGGCATGAATGCAAACTATTCCTAACACATATATAACGGAAGAGTAAGCCAAGGTGACAGGGAGGTGGAATATGGGATAAGAAATATCATTGGATCTAGGATTTTATTCCATTTGTCACTTTGGAAATCATTTCTAAGAAAGATTTAAAAATCCGAATGCCCTTTCTTATCTCACTCAGTAATTGTTGGGAAAGGAATAATAATAATAATAGCTACCTCTTACTGAGCACATAATATGTGTCAGGCACTACCTTTTTAGTATCTCATTTAATCATCACAACAGCTTCACAATTAAGTCAAATGCTTACCATGGCTGAAAGGGCCCGATATAATTTTGGCCCCAGTGACCCCTCTGCTCTCTTTCCCTGCTTCTCTCCTCTTACATAAACCATCCCAGCCATGCTGGCCTCCTTATTTCTCACATATAACATATGCACTCCTACTTTAGGGACTTCATACTTATTGCACCCTCAACCTAGAATGCTCTTCCCCCAAATATCTGAATGGTTTACTCCCTTACTTAATTTGGATCCCTGCTCCAACTTCACCTCATCAGTAAAGCCTTCCCTGATAATCACAAAAGAACTAGCAGACCTTACCACTCTGTCTCCTTACTTTGCTTTATTCTTTTTAATAGTGCTTGTCACCACTAACCTTATATATTTGTTATTGTCTTTCATTGCCTGTTAGAGTGTAAGCACCTTGAGAATTTACAGGATTATTTGAGAATTAGCCTTTGTCTATTCTTTTTCCTCCACTGATTCCTATGCTCAGAACTGTGCCTGACACATAGTAGACATTGATTATATTCATTGAATGAAGGAATGAATGAAGAAACTGAACCTCAGACTGGTTAAGTAACTGTCCCAAAAATACATAACACAGGGCAGAACCAAGATTAGAACTTGAGTCCTTCTGGGGGCAGGTGGCAGACAGGATGTGATATGGGAATTGAGCTTCAAAAAATAAGTAGAACTTGTATCTAGAGTTTTCTGCTGCTGTTGAAATGACGTTGCCTACTTGTAGCCTTCACATCACCATTCCTTTTTAACATTTTTATTCCACTTAGGAACAAATCTTATTATTACAGGAATGATGAATCACATGATATTAAAAGGATAACTAACCAACTTGCTTACATCATAATCTTTTTTTCCTGTCTCTCCATTCAGTGTGCAATGGCTCCTGGCATTTACACCTATGACTCAGATATGAAACTTGGCATAAGAGGGGGACTTGGGTTGCTCTCACTTGTTCACAGCTACATGTTCAAATCAGCTTCTTATTCCATGTGAAGCACTTAGGCCTATAGCTGGCCCTTGGTCTCAACATATGATTATCATTATTATTAGCATTATAATTCCCTGAACCATCTTCATCCATCAGTTCTGCTGTCTCTGGTGCTTTGGACGAACGCTGTGCTTTCCCAGCCCTTGGCACCTGTTACCTGTGGGCAGTTGCAAGCACCTGCTTTGCTCTGACCGCTAACTTGGACACAGAGGAATCCTGAACTCCTATTTATAGCATCCACAGGTATTTTATCAGCCTTTTGGCAGATTGCATCTGTGTGAGGTCTTCAAGAAAACTTATGGCTTATTTCGCTAAACACTTTTGTTTAATCCAGAGAAATATACATCCCATTTTTCTCTACTGGCAGGTTTGATGATGTGTCCTTGAATGAGTTGCTTCAGCTCTCTAAACCACAGGTTTCCCTATATATAACATGAGAATAATAATGTTTTTATTATTGTAGTAACAGAAGGAGTTAGAGACGGCATACTGTATATTCTTCAAAATTATGTTGAAATACATTGTCATGCACGTTGAAATTATTATCGTTTTGTGGTAATAAAGAGACTGGTGATGAAGATGCTGCTGCTGTCTTAAGTAATATTGGGAAACTACACTCCTGATATCCTTCCTCTGTCCTTTGAATTATGTTCTAATTAACACCTTTCTACTTCTTCCTCTTCTCCCTTATTCCAGTAGAAGCTGCCCAGGAAGTTTCTGCTGGCAATTCTTGGAGCCAGGAATGTAATCCTCAGACTCAGGAAAGCATGCCCCTCCCCTCAATCTGTGCTTGTACAGGTCATGCTCTGAGCTGTGGGTATTTTCTTTTTCTGCTTCAAACAGCTCTGTAAACAACTCCAGAATCTTTGATCTTTCTATTTTAGCACCACCTTAGACCATCTGTTGTTAGGCCTTAAGCCCATTATCACTTTCTGTCCATTTGCCTCTAAAATGCTCTAAGGGGTCTGTGGGGTACAGTGAGGCCCTACAAGACAGGAACTATGCTTCATCCACCCCCAGCACAAAGCCCAGTGCCTGGAGGGAGAAAACGCTTGCAATGAGTGTTTGTGTTCTTGCTGAAATTTTCTCTCCTCTTCCATCATCCTGCTCTACCTACGCCTATTTGTATCATCTGAGTTATGTACAGACATTCCACCTCAGCTTGATTTTTTCCCCCTGTGTTTATTCCACTAGGTTTACATTTTCTTTTTTAAAATCTATGGACTTGGATAAATACTTTAGCTGCTGGAAATATCTATATGGTCATTAGAAATTTTAGGAACTTTTTCAACAGTATATTTTACTCTATTGCTTCCCTCTCTGGCATTTTAAAAAGAGAACAGCGCTTCTCTCCCTTTGAGCACTGCTTTTTATCAGATATTAAATTTCTTCCTTTTTTTTTTAAAAAAATAGAGATTTGCACCTCCTTCATATATTTCTGGCAAATTTCCCGGACTTTGGGAAATTAATTTTGGCCATTACCCTAGAAAGAAAGGGAACTATCTTTCACTTTATATTCATAATCTCTGTTTTTCCTTGTATCTAAATCCTATTAATTCTACTAGCCCACTTCCATTTTTGTTTTAATAATAATAACTAACATTTATGTAATGCTTTACAGTGTAAAAAGTATTTTCACATCCACTCTTTCATTTGAGCCTAACAATTCTATATGAATGGCAGAGATGGTACATTATTATTCCTGTTTCACAGATGAGAAGAAACAACCACACCCCATAGAGTTAAAGTAATTTTTCTTGGGTCCATTAGTTTACAGGAATTAGAGCCTTGAAGTTGAACCTAGCTTTCTCAGTCCAAATTCTGTTTGTTTCCTACTGTTCCACACCATGTATCTCTAGAAAGGCCCTAAACATCTAGGTTCAAAGGTCAGCTGTGTTATTTATGGATTTTGTTTTCTCTTTTTTAGATTGCCATTGAAATTCATCCCCAAACCATTTCTTAGCCATGATATTGGTTTTTGTCTTAAACCTACATCTCCACTCTTTCCTTGGCTCAGTACTCAACTAAGAAAGTCCATCCTCCAGGAAAGTGTCTCTGACTCTTCAGATTGGATTAGGTGGCTCTGTTTAGAGTAGCCAGGGCACCCCAGTTCATCTCATACATCCCCATATATCTAGGTAATTGTCCTTTCCCTTATCTGCATCTGTAACTACTGGATGATGGGCTGTGTCAGGGCAGGAGCCAGCCCATCATCCCCACCTGTGACCCCAGAATCTAGCACATTGCCAGGCACAGAGTAGGTATTAGCAAGTATTTATGGAATAAATAAATGATTAGTGACAAGAGGAGTGGAAAGATTCTTTTGGTAGCTAATATGAAGAGATCCCAAGGAGATCCTCTTTCGTTTTATGTGTTTGGGGTGGGGGTGCTTTGTGCAGGGTGCGAGCATGGAATAGAGCATGTGACTATGTGAAGGGACAAAGTCATCACAATGCCATTTCTCTTAAGTACAAAAAATAGCCCTGTGACATTTCTTATAAAGGAGAAAGAGTATATTCAGCAGTGGACTATTTCTTTCTTTTTTCTTTAATCATTGATGATTGTTCTTCAGAGTCTGTGGCTATAGGTCATGTCCTTATGATTTTTCTTATAAAAAGCAAAGTGTTTTAAAAAAACAAGTAAATGTACTAGTTTTTATTAAGGAAGGGCAGTGGTTTTTTAAATTATACATCCCTCTGAAACAATTTTAGAAATATGGATGTACCAGATTACTAGAAAACAGTGAATAATTTTGCATTCTTGAAGCCAATATTAATTGACTTAAATCTGGCCAGTGATGTGTAATCTGAGTTGATGGAGAACAGAAAGTATTAATACCACATTTGGGTGTTTCAATTCATCTAGCTGGCCCAAGATCTCAATGTCTTTAATGCTGTGTTTGTGTGTCTATAATTAAGGTTGCATTTGGATTTTTTATAACAAAATCCTATTTCTAGAGGTGTATAACTCCATTAAAAATCCCTTTTGGCACTCATGGTCTTTGCCTGTGGAAACAAACAAACTTCAGTCCAACCAGTGAGCAAACTGAAAATGGAAAAGGAAAACAATTGCTTCTAGTTATTACTACTTTTTTTTTTTTAGCATCTTAAAAAAAAAAAAAAGTAGCCAGAGGGTTTGAAAAGCCTGAATATAAAATAGTGCTATTAAGTTATGTGTGTGGAATTATTGACTTCTTGATATCTCTTGGAAACTCTTCTCTCTGTTAAAGCCAAGTTCAAGTGTCTGCTCCCAGTTTTGTCTTCACCTACCTTCATTTCCTTTTGTCATTTGAATTCACTTGCTGTTCAGGAACGGAAATGTCTTGGACAACAGCTTCAAGTGACATCAAAAATGAAAAAGGGAGCCTAGTTCTCTTTTCTGTGAGAAGACGGGACATGACTTCTCATGTGAGGACACATTTCAGATCCACTATGATAAGGCTGAAGAATATTCATTCAACTTTACATATGATTCCCTCTGTCCTTCCAGGACTGTTTCCTTTCCTGCAATGCAGGAGACTCGAGTTTGATCCCTGGGTCAGGAAGATCCCCTGGAGAAGGAAATGGCAACCCACTCTAGTATTCTTGCCTGGGAAATTCCATGGACAGAGGAGCCTGGCAGACTACAGCCCATGGGGTCACGAGAGTTGGACATGATTTAGTAACTGAACCACCATGACCACCAGGACAAGGGCTAATTTTCCCTATGCCTGACATCATGCCCGTCACATTTGTTTAATTTTTAAGGAGTTTGTATTTCTGCATGGAAACGTTGATGGGTAAAATTGCAGTGCCTGGCCCGTAGTAGGGTCTCAAGAGTGTTTTGTTGACTTGAATGTTGAAATGGTAATTCTAAATCCTTTCACAGTAGCTTAAGCGTGTGTGCGCGTGTTTAGTCATTCAGTCGTGTCCAGCCGTTTGCGACCTCTATGGCCTGTAGCCCACCAGACTCCTCTGTGCATGCGATTCTCTAGGCAAAAATACTAGAGTGGGTAGCCATTCCCTTCTCCAGGGGATTTTCCTGACCCAGGGATCGAAACTGGGTCTCCTACCTTATAGGCAGATTCTTTACCACCTAAGCCACCAGGGAAGCCCCAGCTTAAGCATATTAATGGTCAATAAAAATATCACATATTTTATCATTCTTTCCAGTTATAAAAATGTTTTTACAACCATTAGCTGATGGTATACAACAACCCTATGAAGTAGGCAGAACAGATTTTATTATCTTTCTTTCTCAGATGAGGAAACAGGGGCTTAAAAGGTCAAATGGCTGACTTATTGATACATGAGATTCATCCTATGTAACGACATCTTTGATTCACAAGACTCATTTTTTTTATGCCGAAGCAAAACACCCAGCATGTTTTGAGTAATACCTTTTATCAGATAAACTGTACAATATTGACAGAAAGGCTTCTCTGCCTATAGAAATCCTTTCCTCATAGTCAATCCCTTACTGACCTAGAGGGGAGTTTTCTATATCCCCAAAGCTTATCTGTCAATATTCCACCACTAGTCCAATAAAAGGTATTACTTGAAACTTGTCTCTATATTTTGTCTGACCAATAAAGGCAAGTAATTAAAAATATTGAGTCAGGATTCAAGACATATTGGGTATTGTGATGCTCTATTAGCTACATTCTTGTGATGTATGTTCTTGTGATGTGATATATTGTTATGCTCTATTAGCTACATTCTTGAAAAATAATTTACTGCCTATTAAAATAAAGTTTATTTATTTATTTTTGTTTTTTTAAGTTGGTAATTTGGACTTTTCCAAAAACTAATCCAGATTTTCAGAGCCAGGTACCCTTCAGCATGCCCCATACCTGGCCCCTTTATAGCTGGAGAGAGCACAGATGAGGCACTGAGCAGCAGGTGATTATGAAACAGGACAGAAAGGTAAACAGGTCGAATCATTAAGCTGGCAAGACAGGGTGGCTCCTTTGAAGAGGGAAAGGCAGAAACGTGGCAAGGTCTTTAGTTCTATTTTGACTTAGCCAAAAGTGGGGTGATTTAGTTCTGTTTACCTACTTTACAAAGTAGAGTTATTGTTATTCAGAACCCAGAGGTATGTATAAGGCCTCCCTAGAGAAATGGGGTTTCACATGGAATACCCATTAGGGCTCTTTAGAAACCTTGTAGCCACTGACCATTTCCACTCTGCATCCACACTCAGAACACTCCACTCTGTGCTACAGGTGTAATGAATGGTCAATTGTTACACTAAAATATAAGCTCCATGGGGTTAGGACATTTCTAATCTGATTTTTCATTGCTGAATCCTAAGTACACAGTTCCAGGCACACCATAGGCACTCTATACGTATTTGCTAAATAAATGAATGAATGAATAACAAGACAGATCTGAAAAAATTGAGGAGAGGAAGGAAATTCAGGCAGATACACAATTAACAAATTCTGGGAAGGGGAAATGAATGTTTGAGGGACAGTAAGGAATGTAGTCTAGCTAGCAGAGACTTTTATAAGGAAGTATTGCTTATTATCAATGCAAAGTAATAGAGCAAAACAATAGAATGGGAAAGACTAGAGGTCTCTTCAAGAAAATTAGAGCTACCAAGGGAACATTTCATGCAGAGACGGGCACAATAAAGGACAGAAATGGTATGGATCTAACAGAAGCAGAAGATATTAAGAACAGGTGGCAAGAATACACAAAAAAGCTATACAAAAATGATCTTCAACCCAGATAATCATGTTGATGTGATCACTCACCTAGAGCCAGACTCCTAGAATGAGAAGTCAACTGGGCCTTAAGAAGCATCACTACGAACAAAGCTAGTGGAGGTGATGGAATTCAAGTTGAGCTATTTCAAATCCTGAAAGATGATGCTCTGAAAGTGCTGCACTCAATATGCCAGCAAATGTGGAAAACTCAGCAGTGGCCACAGGACTGGAAAAGATCAATTTTCATTCCAATCTCAAAGAAAGGCAATGCCAAAGAACGCTCAAACTACCGCACAATTGCACTCATCTCACACCTTAGCAAAGTAATGTACAAAATTCTCCAAGCCAGGCTTCAGCAGTACATGAACCATCAACTTCCAGATGGATATAGAACAGGCAGAGGAACTAGAGATCAAATTGTCAACATCTGCTGGATCACTGAAAAAGCAAGAGAGTTCCAGAAGAACATCTACTTCTGCTTGATTGACTATGCCAAAGCCCTTGACTGTGTGGATCATCACAAACTGTGCAAAATTCTTCAAGAGATGGGAATACCAGACCACTGTACCTGCCTCTTGAGAAATCTGTATGCAGTCAAGAGGTAGCAGTTAGAACAAGATATGGAAAAAAGACTGGTTCCAACTAAGAAAAGGAGTATGTCAAGACTGTACATTGTCACCAAGCTTATTTAACTTATATGCAGAGTATATCATGGGAAATGCCAGGCTGGATGAAGCACAAGCTGAAATCAAGAATGCCAGGAAAAATATCAATAACCTCAGATATGCAGATGACACCACCATTATGGCAGAAAGCAAAGAAGAACTAAAGAGCCTCTTGATGAAAGTGAAAGAATAGTGAAAAAGTTGGCTTAAAGCTCAACATTCAGAAAACTAAGATCATGGCATCTGGTCCCATCACTTCATGGGAAATAGATGGGGAAACAGTGGAAATAGATGGGGAAACAGTGGAAACAGTGACAGACTTTATTTTTTGGGGCTCCAAAATCACTGCAGATGGTGACTGCAGCCATGAAATTAAGATGCTTGCACCTTGGAAGAAAAGCTATGACAAACATAGACAGCATATTAAAAAGCAGAGGCGTTACTTTGCTAACAAAGGTCCATCTAGTCAAAGCTATGGTTTTTCCAGTAGTCATGTACGGACGTGAGATTTGGACTATAAAACAAGCTGAGTGCTGAAAAATTGATGCTTTTGAGCTGTGATGTTGGAGAAGACTCTTGAGAGTCCCTTGGATTGCAAGGCAACCAAACTAGGCAATCCTAAAGGAAATCAGTCCTGAATATTCATTGAAAGGACTGATGCTGAAGCTGAGACTCCAATACTTTGGCCACCTGATGCAAAGAGCAGACTCATTGGAAAAGACCCTGATGCTGGGAGGGATTGGGGGCAGGAGAAGAAGGGGACAACAAAGGATGAGATGATTGGATGGCATCACCAAATCAATGGACATGAGTTTGAACAACTCTGGGAGTGGGTGATGGACAGGGAAGCCTGGCGTGCTTCAGTCCATGAGGTCACAAAGAGTTGGACGCGACTGAGCAACTGAACTGAACTGATTGCTTATTACCTGTAAGAGGCCTCAGGCAATAATCATAACTTAAGTGCAGTACTTTCACAACACAGTCTTCATCACAGATCTTAAATGCCATCAGGCCAATACAGAATTCTCAACTTTAGTTTATAAAAATCCTCACCTACGTCAAAAACCTAATAAAAGCAAAAACATCAAAGTTCTAGCATCATCATTATTAATGATCGACCAAAAAGTGACATGAATCTGTCACTCAAGTTGGCAGCATCATGCTTCTCAAGACTAGTGTTGTATGCTTAGCACCCAGCAAGTGCTAATTTTTAAAAAATGAATGGATGAATATATGTCAAGATAAGTATATCTACAAAGGATCATTGTAAGAATGAAATAAGACAACATAAGTAAAGTTCTTGCATAGGGCCTGGCATGGAGCTAGTGTTTGATAAACAATTAGCTCTAGTACTAACAATGACCCTAGACAGTAGCTATATCATCTTCATTTTATAGACGAGAATGTGAGGCTCAGAGAGGGTAGGAAACTTTTCCAAAGTATCCAGCTACTCTGACACCATAGCTTGTGTGCTTTTCCCCATTTGTAGAGATAATGATGCTTCAAGATTTGAGAGTCATTTCTGTTGAGTGCAGTAAATAGATGAGCCAGAAAATATCATTTTATTCTGTTCCAATAAGAGTCACTGTGAGGCAAATTCTTGGAAATGTTCAGAGATAGTACAGAATATAAATGAAAGCAGAATTGGGTTGCTGCTTTTGCTAGACAACCTAATATTGCGGTTAAGAGACTAAAATATGGTATTGGATGGCTTCAGGTTAGAGTCCCAGCTGCTCCACTTAACAAACTGTGATGTTCAGCAAGTTACTTAACTTCCCCGAGTCTCAAGTTTCTCCTTTATAAAATGGAGATTCAAAAAATCACTTCTTTCATAGAATGAGATAAAGTAATGTATTTACATGTTTAGGCAAGCAGTCTATAGCACACCCACATATATCCCATTTTGGTTATAAAGAATTGGCTGCATAATTGGATTTGTTTATTGGGTCTGCCTTGATAACAATTAAATTGGCATCATGGAAGCAGTAAGAAGTCAGTTTTGAAGTGGGCACTCCATTAAGACAAATGGCTCGGAAGGGATGCTCCCACTTCCCTTGATGCTATATTGTTTTGGTCTGTCTAGCCGGAGAGCAAACCAAACAGCAGTGTATTGATTTACGGTATAAAGACGCTACCTTTACAAGATGAAGGGCTAGAAACTTTATTTTCTTTTAATGAAAGTTCAGCTTCTGTAGACCATAGCCAAGTCAGCTAGAAGGAACAAAGAAGAATGTGGGTTTTTTCCCCCACCTACAGATTTGATTGCTTTTAATCCCAAGGGAGAAGAGAGTCAGAAGGTATTATTAAAGCATTAGCCCAATAACCTCTTGGAAAGATGGTGACCAATGTAAGCTTATAATCTCTAACTGGTCAAAAAACAGCAAATGAGACCAAAAAGTGACAAATCTGTCTTGTACGGGAATTGGCAATTCCTAAATCAGCTGAGGAAAATTCATTCAGTGTGTTATTTATTATATAGAAAGTCATATTATACTATGTTCTACTTACTTATAGTAATTGGTATTCTATCAGTTTGTTGATGAAATCTCAATGTTATTTTCTTCCATTTGCAGTTCTTTCTCTTGAAGAATGTTTTAGAAATTTACCTATATTCAAAAAAGAGTGAGAATATAGATACAAACACAGTGATGGAAAAATAATCATTTTGGTTTTGAAAATCTGTATTATTTCTTCTATTAGCTTAATATGGAATTCAGGAATGTGGAAATCCATTAAAAATTTAACATTCGGAAGTTAATGTTTAACCTTTTATAACATGGTACACTTGCTCTGGATAGTTAATTGTATAGATTAAAATTCATTGATGGTATGTTTTAACACAATTTATATTTGAAATTTGAAAAAGTGGATGGAACTAATGGAGAAATATTGGGTTCCACATTAAATTCTCTTTTGACTTCTCTGAAATGCCCCATTTTGAAATTAGATTTTAGAACAGACTTTTAATGCAAATATAGTAATAGAAAATCTATGTGCTTTGTTCAAACAGATAATGGAGTTGAAAAATCAAGGAAAGGAAAACTGGAAGATAGAAGAGCTTTTGTGTAATATGGCTAGAGGTTTCAAACAAAACTAGGCATCAAAATATTAGAACATGCTAACAGAACCCCATTGTCACCAAAACTAATTAGTGTTCTGCTGTTTAATGCAAACGCTACATGCTGTCTTGACCTTTTTACACGTCGTGTCTAAGGTTGTGCCATAAAACAGAGGGAAGCACAGAATGCCTCCAGATAGCCTCAGAGGTTTTCTTTTTTAAGTAGTTCAATTGATTGTAACAATGCAGGCTGTGTGTAAGACTTATTTAAAGGTGCTGTTTATTAGATCTTGATTACAAGGAGCCAGTGAATTAAAGTAATGTCATGCTAGGGAACAGTTTCCAGAGCAGAATGACTGCCATTTCTTTTTAATGTGATGCTGCATGGTTTAAAATACACTTAACATAGAATGCATGACTTTGAAAGTTAGCTCTCAGTAAACCCACACGACGGACAGAATGTGGGGCTGTGGATTCTCTGAAGAAGATACAATAAAGCAAGATTTTCATGGTGCAGCAATGCAGGGCTAAGAAACAGTTATTGAAGAAGACAACCCAGCAGGATAGTAACTTGCAGACAGACACAGGAGGGCCTTTCATTTGAAAAGCCCCAGGCAGTTTGGAGGCTCTGACTCATGAGCTTCCCTGCAAGGCAGTTGTGGTTTTGTAGTTTAGCAAGCGTCTTTTTCTTATGATTTGGGCTCTGACTAAATGTGTTTTCAGAGATTTGTCAAAGGACAAAAGAGGTATAGAACCTTCTGTGGCTCTTCAAGGCTTCCATGGTGAAGTCCACACTTCTTAGGACAGTTCACAAGAATTAAGAAGTCCATGTATCCCAGTAGTTAAGCACACAGACCCTGGGTTCTGATTGGTTGGAATTATGTTCATATTTTGCCATTTAGGTGGCATGAGACTTGGGGAAATAATATTCTCTAAGTCTCCATTTTTTGATATATGTAAAATGTAGATAATAGCAGTACCTACCTTATGGTTAGTAGGAAAGATTTATTGATATAAATTAATATACTTTATATTCTTTGATATACCTTTAATTTACTTAGCATAATGCTTAGCATATAGCATGCTTTCAAGAGGTGGCAGCCAATGATATTGATAATGATGACTATTAACCACCGTTCCAGCCTCATCACATGCCACTTGAACTACCAAACCAGCATTCTTATTTGTAGCCACATGACTCATTTGCTTTTTCCAAAGCACTACAAGCATTTTGTAAGTATTGTAGATATATACCATGGGTTATGTGTGGGCTTCCCTTGATAGATATTCAGTTCCTGGGGAGGAAGTCATATGTCTGACATATAGTATATTTCCAATGAGTGAGTGATGATTGGAACGAGACTTCCTCAAGGATTCTTTGTTGGTTTTCAGAGAGCAGCATAACCCAAAATGGATTCCAAAAAGCATTAATCCCATAGAAATGTTTCTAAAAAGAGGGTTTTGGTCAAATAAGTTTGTGGAAAACTTCTTATTCTATTCCTCTTTCAAGAGCTCAAGATAAACAGCAACATGTTAAAGAATTAGAATTCTGGGTAAAGAAGACTGTTTAATTTGACTCAGTGTTTTATCTGACCAGGAACCTCACTCCTCACTGTACCCCTACCAATTAACCTTCATTATCATTCCCCCAAATAAATTTCGTTATTGCTATTCTTTTTGTGTTATTATTATTCTAACTACCCAGCACTTCTTTAAATCACAAATAATGACCTTAGCCATCATTCCTGCATAACAGAATTTAACAAGATTCTTTGGAAATTGAGGAGCGGCACTAAGGATTCCACCAATGATTGCTCAGGTCTATATCCTGTGAATCATGTTTGGTCCCTTTTAGTTCATCCCTCCCCTTCTTGCAAAGACCTCTCTAGTTGTCCTTGTTAAAGACTCTGGCACATGTCTCTCTCTGTTCCCACTGTCACCGCACTATTCCATTCCAAAGCATTATCACTTGACAACTACCACAGGATGCTAAGTGGTCATTCGTGTCTCTGTCCTCTATTGCGTTCTGTCTACCGATGCCAGGTAAATGCTCATCATATCACTTTCCTGGAGGAAGACTTCAAGACTCCTTGTCAAAAGACATGATTTCCAATTTGGGTTTCCTTCCAAAAGATGTTGGAGATACTGAACAGATGGGGCTCTGGATTCTCTACATCTGCCCCAACCAGAGCAGCTCTATTAATATTTTTTATGTATATTGAAAATAAGATTTTAGTTCCAAGAAAGGATTCTGAATTGTAAAAAAAAAAAAAAAAAAAAAGGGTGGAGGGGAGAGAAAGAAAGCCACTGGGCAAAATTGTTATTTTGCATTCAGGGGCCCTGACAAGTTAGTTTCTCATTACTCTTTTCCACAAAGTTTTGCTCAAACCTCACTCATTTAAGGCAATGGCAACCCACTCCAGTACTCTTGCCTAGAAAATCCCATGGACGGAGGAGCCTGGTAGACTGCATTCAGTCCATGGGGTCGCTGGGAGTCGGACACAACTGAGCAACTTCACTTTCACTTTTCACTTTCATGCACTGGAGAAGGAAATGGCAACCCACTCCAGTGTTCTTGCCTGGAGAATCCCAGGGATAGAGGAGCCTGGTGGGCTGCCGTCTATGGGGTCTCACAGAGTCGGACACGACTGAAGCAACTTAGCAGCAGCAGCAGCACTCATTTAATCATTATATTTTGGCAGTCCTTCTTATATCTCATCTCTAGTCCTCTGCTTAAGTTGTTCTTAAGCTGAATACTGATCCTGTACCAACCATTTTACTATAAGCAGTTTACATACATTATCTCACATATTATCAACAACAGTTCTATGGGCCAGGTGCTAATAATTGTTCCCATCTTACAGATAAAGCCTAGAGAAATTAAATAACTGGACTAGAGCCATTTAGCTAATAAATGGCAGAGCTGGGACTGAAGCCCGGAGAAGGCAATGGCACCCCACTCCAGTACTGTTGCCTGGAAAATCCCATGGATGGAGGAGCCTGGTAGGCTGCAGCCCCATGGGGTCGCGAAGAGTTGGACACGACTGAGCGATTTCACTTTCACTTTTCACTTTCATGCATTGGAGAAGGAAATGGCAACCCACTCCAGTGTTCTTGCCTGGAGAATCCCATGGACGGAGAAGCCTGGTAGGCTGCAGTCCATGGGGTTGCACAGAGTCAGATACGACTGAAGTGACTTAGCAGCAGCAGGACTGAAGTCCAGGCCCATTTGACTTCAAAGTCTCACATTCAAATGTGCTGCCTTTTGCCTGACAGCATATAACAACTGCCCTTCTTTCAAGTCTACATTTTTCCACAAAATCTTCTCTGATTATTGTATTCCATAGTACTTCTCCCTTTCATGAACTTAACACTTACTATAGCTATTTCATTCATTTGTTAATTATCACACACACATATACCCTCTGCTATATTTTTAGGGCCAGTGTTTTGTTTGTACATTCGCTGAGGGTATGGAGATTTTGTAGCATGTCTTCCCTCTAGACCTCCCCTGCTTTCAACCAGTGCTTTTCCAAAGGCAAGGGGTCACAGGGTTGCCATGAATAGACAGATAGTGAGAAGTGTCAGAAGACCTGAATTTTAGCTCTCTAGCTGGATGCGGGAAGGGCAGAAAGAGAACCTGGAGCCCCAGATTTTTTAGTTGTTATAAAAAGGGAAATTGACATGCTCCATGCGTGTGTGGTAAGTTGCTTCTGACTCTTTGTGACCCCATGAACTGTAGCCCGCCATTCTCCTCTGTCCATGGGGATTCTCCAGGCAAGAATACTGGAGTGGGTTGCTGTGCCCTCCTTCAGGTGATCTTCCCAATCCAGGGATCAAATCCTCACCGTTTAATGTCTACTTGCATTGGCAGGCAGGTTCTTTAACACTATCACCACCTGGGAATACATGCTCAATATATGCCATTTAATGTTGTTTTCAGGAGTAAATAAGAACTTTTAAAATGCTTGAATGCTGCACACATGCTAAGTATTGTTATTTCGTGAACTTCAGCACACATGGATTAATAAAATCCAGAAAAGGATGAACCAGAGCAGACCAAAAGAAGCTGGACAGAGGTTGACAGTCAAGACCATATCAGCAAACCAATGGATACATTTTCTCATTGCAACACTGTTATCTTTTTATTCATCATTTAAGGCAGCCCTGAGCTTTCAATAATCAGAATCAACCTCCCAGGTCAGCAAGCCAGAGACTAACCTTAAAATGAAGATAATACTTGTAATTAAAAAAAATCTAGTGGCCAGAAATAAAACATTTGTTACATTAAAGAAAGGCTACTGCACACCATACCAAGTCTCTTTTTGTTGTCTGGAGAGTTATAACAATCCTCTCCTGGCAGTTAGTTTTAAGATCATTAAATGATCCTCATTTGCAATATATTTGCAGAAGATTACAGCCATCTAAATTGACCCTGAAGGAAGACTTATTTCATTAATGGGCTGTCCTGTGCTAATGCATAAAGCTAGAAAAATATATCTATTAAATTCTTAATGTGTAAATGATGTTTCTGGCTTTCTTCTTAATTACAAAGCAAAATGAGCCTGAAGTGCACTATGTCTAGGAAAAAATGATCAATTTAATCCATCTTTCAGGGGAAGAACTTTTTTAGTCTATCCCCAAATTCCGGCTGGGAAAGCTCTTTCTAGGCATCAGAGTGGGGACTTTCTGCTTCTGTCAGGGCTACAGCAAAATGTGCAGCCTGGCAAGCTGGGGTAACTTTTTCTCCGGATTCTAATGAACATGCTACACAAAGAGGTAATGTGAGTTCTTAGACACGGTGCCTCCTCCCATTCACACAGTAAACCCAGCTTCTGCTAACTTTTCCTTGAAGGATTATTCAGGGGCTTTCTGTGTGGTGGTACAAACGCATAACGAGAATGAGTGTGGATTTGAAAATGAATGATGCTGTGCTATTGCTCACTTATCATATACATGCTGAATATTAATGCAGCTTTAGAAAGAGATTTACTGTACGTATATATTTCTAGTGTATGGGCAGAATCACCTAACTAAAATCATAATAGAATGTAAGGATAACTGAGGGGACTCAATAGCATCTCCATTTATCTGGTGTGAGGTTGCTTACAGTGGCAGGCAATATTTGTATGGGAAGTTCAGGGGTTTCCGTTCAGAGATGGCAGTTAGTGATGGCACTTTGATTTCCCAGGAGTTTTAAGTAGTTAAGACTAATAATTCTCTTTAGACAAAAACATAAATACACCAAGTCCTCTCTCTTCCCAGTTTGTATGTTCTTCTTTGCGAAGTGGAAATTAAGCAGAACCATCTCATATTTGCTATGCTTTTTGGAAGGAGCAAATTAATAGTTAATGGCAGTATGAAATATAACACATATACATATGTTTGGTTTTGAGATGCCCTGATTTTTAATTTTGCCATATGTGATACCTTTAAAAAGAAAAATTGAGGTACTGGTATTCAGAACTTGATAAATTCCCAAATTTCACACATATCTGTTTCCTATTCCAGTCCTGATTTTATGACACATTTTCAAAAAAAAAGTGTTTAAAATAAATGAAACAATTAAAATGGATAGCATTTATGAATTTTAGGGTTTTTGAAAAAAATATGGAAATTTGAATATCACAACTAACTTGCTATCAAATTTATGATTTGTGTATTGTTAAGCATGATTCTTTTTTATGCTCTTATAGTTTTCAGTGTAGAATATTATTGTCAGTTTGGCTTGATAGATCTTTCTGTGAAAACCAAGGAAGAAAAAAAGCAATATTCCTTCTAAAAATTTATTTTGTATTTTTCATGTGAATGAGTTGTACTCATCAATGCTGAGAAGGAAATTCCTATTCAAATATTTATAACAGAATAATGCCCCAATTAAATCTGATCAGCAGGCTTTCATAGATTCTCTAATATATTCTTAGCATGGTAGTAAAGAAAAGAAACCTTTTGAAAGGGGGAAAAAAAAGAAAATGAAAAAAATTTTATCTTGTGGACATTTTATAAATTGAAAAATTTTGCATTATGAGTTTTTTTTTAGAATGATGAATAAAATGTGTAAGAGAAAGTGCTCATATATTGCTACTTGGCTTTTACTCCACCAAAATGATTTCTGAAAGCTGTGCAGAGGGAGGATTTTTATGTAAAACCATCTACACTATGAGATCATTATATTCCTATACACTGAGGACAAGCAGGAGACTATAACTCTGATGAAAGACCCAGACACTCCTCTTCCTGCGCCATTGCCGAAAATAGGAATAAACCTAACTCGGGAAATAGTATTGTAACAGTTGACGATCTCAGAACAGTCTAAAGTACAAAGTGTTGCATTTGATTGTGGTATCTCTGATCCAGTTGGAGAGCACCAGCAGATCTGGAAAGTAATTTTATTTAGGAATTTTAATTCCCAGCATGTAACAAATTTGCTTTTGGACTCAGTTTTTATCTGTAGTCTAGGCACCTCAGCTCAGAGAAGGCAATGGCACCCCACTCCAGTACTCTTGCCTGGAAAATCCCATGGACGGAGGAGCCTGGTGGGCTACAGTCCATGGGGTCACACAGAGTCGGACATGACTGAGCGACTTCACTTTCACTTTTCACTTTCACGCATTGGAGAAGGAAATGGCAACCCACTCCAGTGTTCTTGCCTGGAGAATCCCAGGGACGGGGGAGCCTGGTGGGCTGCAGTCCATGGGGTCGCATAGAGTCGGACACGACTGCAGTGACTTAGCAGCAGCAGCGGCAACAGCAGGCACCTCAGCTATTTTTCTACTAACTCTGGGGAGAGTCATTCCTTCTATCTCAGTCTTGTACAGATCAATTTTTTTAAAAAGTGAATTAATTTCCAAGAATAGTTGTGGTAGTGGTTCTCAATCAAGAGACTTTTGCCCCCTAGGGGATATCTGGCAGTGTCCAGAGACATTTTTGAGGGGCTTCTCTGACGGCTCAGTGGGTACAGAATCTGCCTGCGCACAGGAGGCATGGATTGGATCCCTGGGTTGGGAAGATCCCCTGGAGAAGGGAGGTGGCAACCCACTCCAGTATTCTTGCCTGAAAAATCCCATGGATGGAGGAGCCTGGAGGACATGACTAAGGACCACCACCCAAGAGACATTTTTTATTTTCAAGCTGGGGGTGGTGGGGTGGGTGGGGAATGCTGCTGGCATATGGTGGATAGAGGCCAGGGATTCCGGTTAAACATCCTATAAAGCACAAGACAAACCCAACTCCACCCTGATATCGAAGAAGAACCCAGCCCAATGTTGCAGTAGTTCTGAGGCTGAGAATCCATGAGTTAATGTAATGCTGTTAAAAACATATAAATGCAAAAACTTAATAGTTTACTAGAGTAGATACTTGTTTTTTGCTAATGTAAAGTCAAAATGTATGTCTCTGATCAGTGGTCAGGTTTCCTCCAAATAGGGATTTAGAGACCCAGGCTCCCTCTACCTTGTGGCTCTTCATCACTTAAACATGGTATCCAAATGTGCTGGAGGAGAGTGTATGAAGGATTGCTCTTAGGAGATTTTTATGGACTAAACTTATGCCCATAGGGTTCCCCTGGTGACTCAGATGGTAAAGAATCTGCCTGAAATGCAGGAGGCACGGGTTTGATTCCTGGGTCAAGAAGATCCCCTGGAGAAGGGAACGGCTACCCACTCCAGTATTCTTGTCTAGGGAATTCCATGGACAGAGGAGCCTGGTGAGCTACAGTCCATGGGGTCACAAAGAGTCAGACACAACTGAGCAACTAACACACACACACACACACACACACTCATATCCGTTTGACCTGGACTAGTCATGTGACCACACCTAAATGCAGGAGAGGCTGAAAGCTAAGTGATGCATTCAGCTAAGTACCCAAGTAGAAGAGGAAGTGGGTTTAGAATACAGCAAGCCACTCTCTACAACACTCCATATTTTTTCCTACCAAATATTAATTTCTATTCAAATGAATACCCTTCCTTTAATTTTCAGACCATTAAAAATTACAATTCAATTAAAAATTTTTTCTGTCTAATTTGATGTCATTTGCAGTTTTGGTAGCAGGTCACAGCTCTTAAAGTATCTTCACATACATTATCTTTCTTGATCCTCATGAGAATTATGTGATTTGAAAGAGCAAAAATATTTAATGACCATTTACACAGTGCTCAAGAATTTATTTATACTATCTCATTTCATTCTTATACTAGTCCTATTTTATAGATACTATCATTATTTTGCATTTAAAAATAAGGCTTAAAGAGGTTAAGGGACTTGGTAGAAATGCCAAATCCTGTGCTTTTGCTGCCTCCTGTGAGATAATTGTCAGGTATTATTAGCCTCCTTTTTTAGCTAAGAAACTCATATCTCAAATCTTACCCAGGGTTACACGATTATAAAGTGGCAAAGCCAGGACATGAACTCCTCTCTTGCATTCTCAATCCTGTGCTTTCTCCCTGACCACTCCTCTGCTGATGTACTCTATTTCACCAACCAAGTCTATCAGTAAAGCATTAAATTTTCTCTTGGAAGGATCAGCCTTTCTAGAACCCTATTCACTATATCCCCTTAGGGTTGACAATAACCCATGAATGATTGTTACTTAAGCCTGGAACACACAGGAGAGTTCAGATATAAGATAAAATAAACCCGGGTCCAAATCTTCACTGTAACACTTATTAGCTAGGTGGTGCTCAGCAAGTCCCTGAACCTCTCTAAGCCTCAATTTCTTCATCTGCAAAGTGAAGATAAAATGCCCATTTCTCAGAATGGCTCAGGGTGAAATGAGACACTTGTGTAAAGTAATTCACAAAGTATGTGCTTGGTGCTTGAGAAATGTTCATTCCTTTCTCCCCTACTTCATCTGCTATAGTGGATATTTGTGGGTTTTCAACCTTATTGCATTCCTTTTTTTTTTTTTTTATAAAGCTGTTCAGTTGCTCAGTTGTGTCTGACTCTTTGCAACTCCATGGACTGCAGCGCTCCAGGCTTTCCTGTCCTTCACCATCTCCTGGAGTTTGCTTAAACTCATGTCCATTGAGTCAATTGATGCCATCCAACGGTCGCATCCTCTGTCATCCCTTTTCCCCATCTTTCCCAGCATCAGGGTGTTTTCCAATGTTAGCTCTTTGCATCATGTGGCCAAAGTATTGGAGCTTCAGCTTCAGCATTAGTCCTTCCAATGAATATTCAGGGTTGATTTCCTTTAGGATTAACTGGTTTGATTTCCTTGCTGTTCAAGGGACTCTCAAGAGTCTTCTCCAACACCACAGTTCAAAAGCATCAACTCTTCAGTGCACAGCCTTTTATTTGTCCAACCCTCACATGTGTACATAACTACTGGAAAAACCATAGCTTTGAATATTCAGACCTTTGTCGGCAAAGTGATGTCTCTGCTTTTTAATATGCTGTCTAGGTTTGTCATTGCTTTTCTTTCTTTTTTTTTTTTTTTTTAATTTTATTTTATTTTTAAACTTTACATAACTGTATTAGATTTGCCAAATATCAAAATGAATCCGCCACAGGTTTACATGTGTTCCCCATCCTGAACCCTCCTCCCTCCTCCCTCCCCATTCCATCCCTCTGGGTCGTCCCAGTGCACCAGCCCCAAGCATCCAGTATCGTGCATCGAACCTGGACTGGCAACTCATTTCATACATGATATTTTACATGTTTCAATGCCATTCTCCCAAATCTTCCCACCCTCTCCCTCTCCCACAGAGTCCATAAGACTGTTCTATACATCAGTGTCTCTTTTGCTGTCTCGTACACAGGGTTATTGTTACCATCTTTCTGTCATTGCTTTTCTTTCAAGGAGCAAGCATCTTTTAATTTCATGGCTGCAGTCGCTGTCCACAGTGATTTTGGAGCCCAAGAAAATAAAGTCTGTCACCATTTTCATTGTTTCCCCATCTATTTGCCACGAAGTGATGGGACTGGATGTTACAATCTTTGTTTTTTGAATGTTGAGTTTTAAGCCAGCTTTTCCACTCTCCTCTTTCACTTTCATCAAGAGGCTTTTTAATTCCTCTTCACTTTCTGCCATAAGGGTGATATCAATGGCATATCTGAGGTTATCGATATTTCTTCTGGCAATCTTCATTCCAGCTTGTGTTTCATCCAGCCTGGCATTTCACACGATGTACTCTGCATATGTTAAATAAGTAGAGTGACAATACACAGCCTTAACATACTCCTTTTCCGATTTGGAACCAGTCCATTGTTCCATGTCTGGTTCTAACTGTTGTTTCTTGACCTGCATACAGGTGCTGCAGGAGGCAAGTAATGTGGTCTGATATTCCCATCTGTTTAAGAATTTTCCATAGTTTGTTGTAATCTACACAGTCAAAAGCTTTAGTGTAGTCAATGAAGGAGAAGTAGATGTTTTTCTGTAATTCTCTAGCTTTTTCTATGATCCAATGGATGTTGACAATTTGATCTCTGGTTCCTCTGCCTTTTCTATATCCAGCTTTTACATCTGGAAGTTCTTGGTTCACATACAGTTGACGCCTAGCTTGAAGAATTTTGAGCATTAATTTGCTATTGTGTGAAATGAGTGCAATTGCACAGTAGTTTGAACATTCTTTGGCATTGCCCTTCTTTGGGATTGGAATGAAAACTGACCTTTCCAGTGGCCATTGCTGAGTTTTCCAAAGTTTCTGGCATATTGAGTGCAGCACTTTAACAACATCATCTTTTAGGATTTGAAATAGCTCAACTGGAATTCCATCACCCCCACTAGCTTTATTCATAGTGATGTTCCCTAACATCACTATGATTTCACACTCTAGGATGTCTGGCTCTAGGTGAGTGATTACACCGTCGTGGTTATCTGGGTCGTTAAGATCTTTTTTGTGTAGTTCTTCTATGTATTCTTGCCACCTCTTCTTAACATCTTCTGCTTCTGTTAGGTCCTTTTGATAAAGACACCTCCATATCTATTTTGGGCATTCTCTCTTTCTCATTGTGCATAATATTGATGGGGATGTAAATCAAGTTTCTCCTCTCTCCTTTAGCCATGGGATGTTACTAAGACCCAAGTTGCAGCAATCAGTCTCTTTCTCCTAGGATTCTGAACATTGAGTGTAGTAATATAAAGACAGAAAAAAAGGTTAATATTCATTCATTTGAAAGGCAGGTTACTATGGAGATTCTTAGAGCTGCATTTTCTTTTCCAAACCTGCTTCTTCAGCCATGCATAGGTTCTGTATACAGCTGTATCTTTCCAATGTAATCTTTTTCTACTAAAGTTAACCAGAATGAGTTTCTTTGGGTTATCAAATAACCCAAAACACTTACCCAGTTCTATGGTGATTAAATTTTTTAAATCATTGACAACAATGTCAAAAGGTGCTAATTGCAGAAGCTTGATAAATACAAGGATCTATTACAGCTATAATTTTTTCCTCAATATAATAGACCTGTTTAGCAGGATATTAAATTAGTGCAATTAGATTATTTTTAAACCATAATTTTGTAGAAACTGATAGATTTTTGATGATCATTCACTAATATTTATCCAAGTATGACTTTCCAGAACCTGTGCAAATAGATTAATACAAAGAAAACTTAGACATGTTCCCTGACCTTAAGGAATTTCCAGTCATGGTAATCTAGGCCAGATGCAGTTTTCTCCATAATTAAGGCAAAGATTATATATATATATATATCTGTCTCATTGGCCCTGAAATTATGTTGACTGTCAGTTTCTCCCCACCCACCCCCCAGATTAACCCAATAATCCATTCTGGTCAGCCTTATTAGAGATATGAAGTGTTTTTACCTATGTAGAATGTTTAAGGATGAGAAGGCCCCTGGCAATTCTTCTTTAATATGTGTCTGCTTGCTTTGGAGGCCCAGTAGCATAGAGCATGTGCAGAGACCCAGGAAACTATTTTACAGTAAAATTCCTCTGGGAGGTGCTGGTTTCAAACCTCACAGGCTTCAAAGCCAACATGTCAGGGTTCTAGAACTGCTATAGGGGAAGGTTTCATGCAGCTGAGATGCCTCCTCCACACTTTACTACTCAATTATTAAACTGTCAGTCTCTTCCTACCAGCATTCATTTTCTGGGGTGAACAGCTGGAGCAGGAAGGTTAGAAAAGATGATCTGTTAGTGCTGGGAAACAGTGCCTTCTACCTAAGAATGTAGAGAACAAAAAATGTACATTACTATTTGATGACTTTACTCTAGCCCTATTATGAGTCTTTAGTTCACAAAGTACAAAATTAGACTTGCCAAGGGATACTCTCTATACCTTGTTCAAGTCCCAGAACCAAACTGTAAGGAGGTGAATGCATTCTCTTAGGACTGGTACAATCAAATATCTACTCATTGGCAGGTCTATATTAGTGAGGAATCTACTGATACAGTGATGGGAAGTCACTTTTGAAGCTGAAATTTGATATATAGAGATAAGGTGGCAGGATCTTAAAAGACTAGAATCATTTTTCAGTCAGCCAAAAGTTGGTTGAGTGCCTACTATATGCAGGGCATGTGTACTCTTTCTAAGAAAACATTATGCTTACTGTCAAGCTGATTAAAATATAGTTGATGAGCCATTACCTCTATATATCTTGTCCATATAGACATAAACATTTGAGAAACAACTAACAGCAAATAAGTCATTCAACTATGTTTCAACCACACAGTCCTTTCTGTTGCTGGGAGATGCCACATCTCTTTTCACCATAGTGTCTTTTTATAAATGCTAATTCTTATTCATATATTCAGTTTTTATTGAGTGATTTCTTTGTGTCAGGCACACAAGACTCATGAAACTTACTTTCTATCTGGGAGAAACAGACATAGTGAGTGAAAGTTGCTCAGTCATATCCGACTCTGGGAGTCTATGGACTGTAGTCCACCAGGCTCGTCTGTCCATGAAATTCTCCAGGCAAGAATACTGGAGTGGGTTTTTATTTCCATCTCTAGGGGATCTTCCCAACCCAGGGATCAAACCTGGGTTTCCTGCATTGTAGGCAGATTCTTTACTGTCTGAACCAGGAAGCCCCCCAAAAGTAAAACATCACCAAGAACTGTTAACTACTATAAAGGAACAGTTTCAGTGTGATATGGTAGACGGTGACTGGTGTAGAGCGAGGGGTGAAGCTGCATCCCATATGGTGGATGGGGTTTCTTGAACAAGCAATGTTGAACTGAGATACAAATATTGGACCCAGTTATAAGAAGAGCTTGGATAAGAGCACTCCAGGCAGAGGGAACAACAATTGCAAAAACTTCATGAGACAGAAATGAACTTACATGTTCAAAAAAAAGAGAGAAGATGAAGGGGCTAGAGAAGAGTGTTGGGGGGTGGGTGGGTGATGAATTGGGGGTGAGACTAATAAGAGACAAGGTCTTAAAGGAAGGAGGGACAGATCTTAGGTTGTCACAGGCTGTGGTAAAAAGGTTGCTGTTCTTCTGTCTGGAATGACCTGGCACTTACTCACTGCTTAAATCATGTTTCCCTCCTTAGCTCAAATGCGCCCTGCCCATGGAAGCCTCCTCTCATACCCCTGTCTACAATATTGTCCCCATTATTTGATCTCACAGCACAGTGTACTTCTATTTTGCTGTACTTGTTACTGTTGAAGATAAATAATCATTCATGTAATTATTTGCTTAATATCTTTTCTCCAAACTAAACTATAGGATTCTTGAGGGTAGAGATTGGTTTATCTCTTTCACTGCAATGAGAAAATAATTTACTCAGTAAACACTTATATTTTTAGCATTTGCTATATGCAGAATATGTAGAAGATGCTCTCTGTCTATATATATATACACAAACACACACATACACATATGTATATGCACACATACATATATATGGGGCTTTCTTGGTGGCTCAGATGGTAAAGAATCCATCTGTAATGCAGACCTGGGTTCAGTCCCTGGGTCAGGAAGATTCTCTGGAGAAGGGATGGGCTGTCCACTCCACTATTCATGCCTGGAGAATCTATAGACAGATGAGCCTGGTGAGCTACAGACCATGGGGTTGCAAAGAGTCGGACATGACTGAGTGACTGACATAGACACAGATACATATATGTCTATATTTATATATGGAATGAAAGAATGACAGTGTCTTTTTTATCCATTGCCTTCCAATCACTTTCTCTCTTGGAATATGCAGCTGCTCACTTTGTACAAGAGGATGCAGAACATTCCATGAGATGCATATAGGGTCATGTGTCCCACCCAGAGGTTTGAGTCAGGGCTAAAGCTAGTTAACAGCAACTCCATTCTTTTCCTAAAGTCTTTGACCATATGTTTTCAGTTCTGAGTGAGAGCGAGGTACTTCCTTCTCTAACCTTTTTTTCTTTTCAAATCCCTCTCTTCCTTTCCCCCTAAATTAGCAGTGTATGGAGAATAGCTGGTATAAAAAAAGAGAATGTGAGAGGTGAGGATCATGGACAAGGTTCACATCATTAGTTTTTTTTCATTGCAAGCCATGACTTGGGCCATATTGTAGATAAAAGCTTATTGTAATTGTTAACTGTATTGACGGTTACATTATGGTACCAGATATGACATCCTTATATACATCTAGGAGTCATGCTGAATAACCAAGTGCATTAGATTTAGAAGGAAATTTGTGTCTCATTGCATGGAGCCTGTCCATAGAAAATGGACAGGATTTGAGGACAATACTATGGTTTGTGTTGGATTGTCCAGTAATGGGTTAAGAGGCAGTGTTGCTAAGAATGAGCCCTAAATATAGAATCAAACCCAGTTTTAACTCCAAGCTTTGTTACTTGGTAGCTATGTATCCATATGCAAGATAATTTGCTGGACTATTAGTTTTGTAATCTGTGAAAGATGATAACATTTAATTTCACAGGATTGATAGGAAGATTAAATGATATGTTCAAAGAATAGCTCCTGGTCCATAGTAAGAGTTCAGACATAAATGTTTCCTGAACGACTATTATACTATCCAATGAATTATGTTTTCCTGATTGATCATGAAATCAGGATGATCATGATCCATTCATTTATTCAATAAATACTTATATTTGCTTAAAAATTTCAGAAACTGGTTTTAAAGACACTTTTTTTTTCAGAAATATATTTCTGGATTAGAAAAGAGTAAGTTATTGAAATCCTTGATTGATAATAACAATAACTACCAGGCTTACCATGGTAAGCCTACCATGAGCCAAGTACTAGGAAAATGCTTTTCCTGTATGATCCCACCTACTCTTATTACAGCTTCAGAGAGAATAACTAAGTTTCCCAGGTGATCCAACTAGTATATTGAGGGACCAGGATTTTAAACTAATTGGCTGGGCTCCAAAACCTGTGTTCTTAACAGATATCAAATGTAACCTCCTTCTTGAGATTGTTGTGAGGTCCAAATGATACAGCAAATGAATATGCTTTATCACACTAATAAGCACTGTGTAAATGGTCCTTTATTATCATTAGAAGTGATTGATTTAGTAGTATTACCCAGGGTCAACTATGCTTCTGGGGGTAGCCGAATGCCAATTACTACATGCACTTGAAAATTCTATTATTTAAATTAAGTTTTTGCCTCTCTTTTATTCAGAGGTCTGAAGTTTTCTTTCCTCCTTGCCTGACCTTTCCAAATTAGATTTGTTGATGGGTGGATGGATGGCAAGTGGCCCTTCTGTGTCTTTCTGGAGGATGCCCATTCAGTGCCTTCTTGTTTATAACGATGGCATAATGGCAGTTGGCCATGCTTTGCTTTTGTTTCAAGCCTGGGAAAGAGCATCTTTCTTAAAATCACCCTGATTCAGAATTCTTCCAAACCACAACACAGTGGCTTTGTAAAAATCAGGTGATTTTGAACTCATCATATTCTCATTTTATAAGAGAAGGGAAAAAAAAATCTAAAATGTCATTTTCCATTCTCTGTGTTCTAAACACCCTCTCTCTCATCAGTCCCCTGCAAATACCTTACTGGCATTCAATAAAAATGTATTTTCATTTTACAGAATGGACTAATCAGGTCCTTTGGTTTTTTCCTAATTCGTGTCCTCAAGATATATGGAATATCTGGCTGTCTAAGGAAATGTTTATTTGTTTTATTCTATTGTCCAGTAAGCTTATTACAAGTTCAGGCTCTGTATGTGTGTTTATATAGATAATATGTCACATTAAAACCAGAGAAAATCATCTACTAAATTATTCTTTACTTGCAGCAAATCAATCTGGTCTGTTACACCTATCAGAGAAGTGCAAATGGCACTGAACATCCTCAGAGTGGTTTATGTCCTTGACAGGTCAGTCAGAGGGCAGCTGAAACTGAAGAAGTCATATGCCACAGTGCCAGCGGAAATGAAAATTATACCACTCATACTAACGAGTGCATTTCCAAAGGGACTATTTACTGGCATTAGAAGTCTCTAAGCAGATGCCTCTGAACTTAAAATACACTTAATTCCTAAGGATTGTCTTGTAATTAATTTACCCAGATAGACTCCATGAGGCGAATGCAGGGCAAAGCATCACGTTGCTCAGCAGTTTGCAAACTTCGGGGAACACTAAGATAAATGATTTGATTTTTTAAAAACATCTAAATTTATTTCCCTTATAACAGAATTGTGACCAGCACACAGTAAAGAAAAATACTTTCCAATTTTATAATCCAATCTCCTTTAAAAAAATCCAGCTACTGTCACAGGAAGGACTCCATGTAGCTGACATCAAAAGAATATCACTCATACTTTGGTTACAGCTTTTATTTCTATTGCTAGTCTGTAAACATCTCATTGAATGTGGCAAGCTGTCCTGACTGTTTTCGTTATGTACACAGTGCTGTACAACGACGAACAGTTTTAACATACCTCTAATTAACAGGGCTTGTATTTCATGAAGAACAGCCAAACCCCACGTGACTGCCGACAGCTGTAGCTTTCCAGTTTTAAGGAGCACAATTTCTTAAATGTTCAGATTTTTTTCTGAGGTTTTGGTGAAAATTTGATAAAATGACTATCCCTGAAGGGTAAATATCATGGTGTAACATTTGGATGAGCTGGTACACTAACTGGGGCGGAATTAAGTATCAGTCAGCTTTCTGGTTTTTTTCTCGAAGCTAGAGTTCTGGACTCGTTTGAATCAGAGTCCAAATCTTGCTGTCCCCTTGACCTTAGGTAAACTTCTTAACCTGTATAGGCCTCAGCTCAATTCCTTAATAAAAGAAAATGATGATTATGGTAATACCTGGTGGAATTTGAAGAATGATGATGTAATGTATATGTTCTACCTAAAATAGTGCCTGGCACTTACTTAATAAGTGGTGGGTTTTATTATTATTATTTGCTTTTACACTATGATACCTTACTCATTTATTTTATTCCCTTAAAAGATATTTATCATACAAATTGATAAAGAAGTTGTGGTGTATATACACAATGGAGTACTACTCAGCCATAAAATAATGAAATTTTGCCATTTGCAACAGCATAGATGGGCTTGCGGGGGGTATTGAAAGTGAAAGTGAAAGTCGCTCAGTCGTGTCCGACTCTTTGCGACCCCATGGATTGTATAGTCCCTGGAATTCTCCAGGCCAGAATACTGGAGTGGGTAGCCTTTCCCTTCTCCAGGGGATCTTCCCAACCCAGGGATCAAACTCCGGTCTCCTGCATTGCAGGCGTATTATGCTTAGTCAAATAAGTCAGGCAGAGAAAAACAAATGCTATATGATATCACTTACATGTAGAATCTAAAAAAACCCCTAGTGTATAGAACAAAAAAGAGACAGATCCACAGATACAGAGAACAAACTAGTGGTTACCAGTGGGAAGAGGGAAGTGGGAGAGGAGCAAGATAGGGGTAGGGGATTAAGAGGCAGAACTGCTAAGTATATAATAAATAAACTACAAGGATATATTGCACAGTACAGGGAATATAGCCAACAATTTATAACTGTAAGTGGAGCATAATCTTTTTTTAAAAAGTATTTATCTTGTGCTTACTCCGTGCCCTGCACTGTGTGGGCATTTTCACATATCTCATCTGTTTTTTTCTTCACTACAACCTCACAAGTAGGTTTCATCATCACTAGTTTATAGATGAGAGCAATGAAGACAGAAGGGTTCAGGAATTTTCTCAGATTCACACATCTAGTCAAGGATGCAGCCAGACTTGACACTCAGGTCCATCTTTAATAAATACAGACTTGTGTCTACTAGGAATTAAGCACCCAACTACCGTACTGCAAAGACCAAGATTAATGAGACATGCCTCCACTCCCCAAAACATCATGTTCTATTTGGAGGTGAGGAAGGAAGAGACAAGTACCAACAAAGCCAGACCATGACAAAGTCTATCCTTGTGGTAAAAGAGATGTGAAGGAGACTCAAAGAGTGTACAACTACTGTGACTGGGGAAACTGGCAAGGAGAGTGCAGAGGAGGTGACTTTTGAGCTGGGTCTGGAAGAATGAATGAAATTTTAATAGATAAAGAAGAGTATTCCAGGCAGAGGGTATTTGCTGCATGAAGATGTGAAGTCTTGGGGTATTTGATGTGTGCTAAAGAGGCACAAGTATGCCTAGGTGTCCAACTCTGCAACTCCATGGACTGTAGCCCACGAGGCTCCTCTGTCCACAGAATTTTCCAGGCAAGAATACAGGAGTGCATTGTCATTTCCTATTCCAGGGGATCTTCTTGACTCAGGGATCAAACCTGCATCTCTTGCATCTCCTGCACTGGCAGGCGGATTCTTTAACCACTTGCCACCTGAGAAGCCCAGATGTTGAGGACTCCTAAGTTCAAATCTGGGGCTTCCCAGGTGGCACTAGTGGTAAAGAACCCGCCTGCCAATGCAGGAGATGTAAGAGATGTGGGTTCAATCCCTGGGTCGGGAAGAGCCCCTGGAGGAGGGCATGGCAACCCATTCTGGAGAATCCGAATGTATGGAAGAGCCTGGCAGCCTACAGTCCATGAGTTGCGAAGAGTCAGACACAACTGAGCGACTAAGCATAGCACAGCTACTTCCAGACTATTATTCTACTAATCATAAGCTATTATGATTACAATATACATTTCAGTAGTGACCACATTATATTAATATTCAGTGGTATAACAAGTAGTTAGGAATAATCATGGTTTTTGTTTCTGGTGCTGCCATAATGAAGTGGCACAAACTGGGTGGCTTTAAACAAGAGAAATTTATTCTCATAGTCCTAGAGGCCAGATGTATGAGATCAAGGTGTTGGGAGGGTTAGGTCCTTTGGGAGGCACTGAGGGAGACTCTGTTCCATGTCTCTCTCCTGGCTTCAGGCAGTTGCTGGCAAGCCTCGATGTTTTCTGGCTTCTAGATGCACCAATCTTCTCCCTTCACCCCACGGTGCTTTGTCTGTATTGACTGCTGTGTCTCTTTTCCTGTTCTTCATTTGGAGAAATAAGACACCATGAAGAAAATGAGGACATCCATCATTGGATTAAGGGCCCACCCTACTCTAGCATGTCATCATTGTAACTAGCTACATCTGCAACAGCCCTTTTTCCAAATACAGTTGCATTCTGAGGTTCTGAGAAGGACATGAACTTCCTGGGGAGACACTCTTTAACCCCAGTTGAATTGCCAGTGCATGGTGATAGTAAGTAGACTAAGATGTGTTTAGGCTTTTTATTTTTTATTTATTTATTTTTTTTTCAGGGCATGTTTCTTTTTTTTTTTTTAATTTTATTTAATTCTCTACAGATAATGCTGTACCTAGTGTAGACCATTCATTGTCCATCCCCACTCCTTGATGTACCATTGTTAATAGAATTTTACTTATACTAATAAAATACAGTAGTATTTTACCCCCTTATCCACGGTTTCACTTTCTAAAGTTTTAATTACCTACAGTCAAGCATGGTCCAAAAACATTACATGGAAAATTCCAGAAATAAACAATCCTTAAGTTTTAAATTGGGCACTGTACTGAGTGGTGTGATGAAATCTAATGCTTTTCCACTCTGTCCTTCCCAGGACTCCCAGCCATTGGCATCTTGTGATTCTGACAACCAAATCAGATGACCATGGTTTCAGACATCCTTTGGGGTCTTGGAACATATTACCTGAGGATAAGGATTAGGGGGCGGGAAGACTAGTGTGTGTTGTCATATCCATTTTATTTTCCTTGGAACTCTACAGAATTTGTTTCTGAAGGCAAGCACTATCTTTCATTCATTTTTAAGTTTACCATGGCACTTAGTAATTGCTTAAGAAATGTTTGTTCTAAACCTTTTAGTTTGATGAATATTTCCCTGCCCAAATTATAAGAATTAATTCCTTAAATCCATACTTTGCACTTATAGTGAAGATATTGAAAGTCCTATAGCTGATATTTTAAGATGAAAAATAATCCTATTTCATCCTACGAGAAGATTAGACTTTTGTAAAACGCAGAGCTATTTCTAACACTGTTTTAAGTTCTAGTTGTGCTGCATTAAGGGAAATATTTTGACAGTCAAGCAATATAAAGAAAATGGTGCATCACTGAAAGAAAAAGGAGTGATACAACACCTTTGTATTAATTATGTTATTGTAACATAGATTATTATATTTCAAAGAAGACTCTATAAAGCACAAATTAGAGAGAGCTCACTCTCCTCAAGAAAGCTCAAAGTTTACCTATATAAAACCATGCTGTAATTTTTTGTAAATGCAATTTGTTTGATATCATTTGGAAAGTGATTGAAGAAAATAAGAGTTATTCATTCATTCACTTATCAAATACTTTATTGAATTTCTTACTACATGTCAGTTTCTATTCCATATTCTTGAGATTTCTTTATTGCCAATTTTTACATAGTCATGTAATAGTTTGCAGCTGATAAATGTGCCAAATGAAGAAGAAAATTTCCATCCTGAGGAATTTATAATTCAGAAAGTCAAACCCCAAAGAAACTGTCACTTTCAAAATATCAGGATATTTCCAATCTTTGCTTTTTCTTCTTTTGACTCCATGACAGGTCAGATATGGCAAAGCAATTTGAAAATCTGAGGACATTTATGTTGAGCAACTTACCATGCTAATGACAATTTGGGGGCCTTCTATATTGCATGGAGAAAAATCTTAGGTATTAGAGACAGTATATTGAGCAGTTTGTGTCTTACATTTTAATGCTCATGGGTTCATGTAAGTGGCTATTAAGACAGTGTATCTCATTATGTGGAGACTATAAAAATATTTTTGTGGACATGTTCAAAATAACTTTGAAGTTAGAAATTTGAAGCTTTATTGTCTGAAATTACACTGTGAATTTTATTCCATCTTGATATACACACATCATTAAATAAATGTACCAGTTTTCTACTCTTTTCCTATCTTTCTTATATATGTACTGTGCATTGATATTGGTTTAAGCAATCTGGGGCAGTGGAAGAATCATGGAACCGAGGTCAAGAGATCTTGGTTCTTTTTCTCATTTCCAGATGTTTGACCTTGACAAAATCACTGAAATTCTCTGACTTTGCTTACAAGGATATTGAATTAGTTGAGTTTACACACATTGATATTTATAAAACAAGAAGTCCTCTTTAAAGAGTAGCATTGAAATATATTCATTCAGTTCAGTTCAGTCGCTCAGTCGTGTCTGACTCTTTGAGACCCCATGAATCGCAGCACACCAGGCCTCCCTGTCCATCACCAACTCTCGGAGTTCATTCAGACTCACGGCCATCGAGTCAGTGATGCCATCCAGCCATCTCATCCTCTGTCGTCCCCTTCTCCTCCTGCCCCCAACGCTCCCAGCATCAGAGTCTTTTCCAATGAGTCAACTCTTCGCATGAGGTGGCCAAAGTACTGGAGTTTCAGCTTTAGCATCATTCCTTCCAAAGAACACCCAGAACTGATGTCCTTTAGAATGGACTGGTTGGATCTCCTTGCAGTCCAAGGGACTCTCAAGAGCCTTCTCCAACACCACACTTCAAAAGCATTACTTCTTCAGTGCTCAGCTGTCTTCACAGTCCAACTCTCACATCCATACATGACCACTGGAAAAACCATAGCCTTGACTAGGTGGACCTTTGTTGGCAAAGTAATGTCTCTGCTTTTGAATATGCTATCTAGGTTGGTCATAACTTTCCTTCCAAGGGGTAAGCGTCTTTAAATTTCATGGCTGCAGTCACCATCTGCAGTGATTTTGGAGCCCAGAAAAATAAAGTCTGACACTGTTTCCACTGTTTCCCCATCTATTTCCCATGAAGTGATGGGACCAGATGCCATGATCTTCGTTTTCTGAATGTTGAGCTTTAAGCCAACTTTTTCACTCTGCACTTTCACTTTCATCAAGAGGCTTTATAGTTCCTCTTCACTTTCTGCCATAAGGGTGGTATCATCTGCATATCTGAGGTTATTGATATTTCTCCTGGCAATCTTGATTCCAGCTTGTGCTTCTTCCAGCCCAGCGTTTTTCATGATGTACTGTGCATATAAGTTTCCACTGTTTCCCCATCTATTTCCCATGAAGTGATGGGACCAGATGCCATGATCTTAGTTTTCTGAATGTTGAGCTTTAAGCCAACTTTTTCACTCTCCTCTTTCACTTTCATCATGAGGCTTTTTAGTTCCTCCTCACTTTCTGCCATAAAGGTGGTGTCATCTGCATATCTGAGGTTACCATGTGTAAAATAGTGAGAAGTTGCTGTGTAACACAGGGAGCTCAGCCTGGTGCTTTATGATGACTTAGAGGGGTGGGGGTGGGAGGGAGGCTCATGAGGGAGGGTTATATGTATACTTATGGCTGATTCATGATGTTGTATGGCAGAAACCAACACAATATTTTAAGGTAATTATCCTCCAATTAAAAAAGAAAAAAAAAGAAGTACTCCTTCATCTAAGCCCATTGAATTATTTTACTTTCAATTCTTTGACTCTCTTTTTATGTAACAACATGATTTCATAATTTTCTGAGCTCCTCCTGGTCTGATTAGGAAAAGTCTCCAGAGAATTCTGCTCAATGGACTGTCTGGGGACAGCATCACAAAGTGGTTCAGCAATTCCTTGGGTAGACTGCAGGTTGCAAGGGATGTTTCGTCTAAGTTGTTTTGTTTCCATTCCCACCTCCAAAAGGAATATGGCTTCAGGCTCAGACACCTTTTGCTTGCGAGGCTGAGCTTTGCCACACTCAGGGAGTAGCATCTGTTTTAGTGTTCATACACATTACTTATATTAACCTCAGGCTAGGTCTTTCACTTTTCACTTTCCTGCATTGGAGAAGGAAATGGCAACCCACTCCAGTGTTCTTGCCTGGAGAATCCCAGGGACGGGGAGCCTGGTGGGCTGCCGTCTATAGGGTCGCACAGAGTCGGACATGACTGAAGCGCTTAGCAGCAGCAGCACCAGGTCTTCAAATTAAATTTCAAGTAAATTGCTTAAAATTCATAAGAATTCCTGTGGTCCTTGTTACCGTGCAAAGCCTTGACTGAAAACACTTCATCTCTGTGTCCCAGTGCCTGACATAGAGACGTCATGAGAGAAGCCAGTATGGAGTGAAATAGGTTGATTTCCCTTGACTTTGAAGACAATTTCACCTCATCTTGGGCAGATATGTGTGCCTGACAATTTTGTATAGGTAGATATTTTCTATATTGAATAATATTTTAAATATACTAGCTTTTTATATTTACTACTAGTAAATACACTAGACAAAAGTACAATGAGTTACTTGGTGGAACAACCACTCAATCATATGTCCATATAATAACTTTACATGGGCTTCTTGGTAAATCACCCCCACTTCTTCACCTGGGAAGTGAAGATTGAATTTCACTGGCTCCTGAGGTTCTTTCACCACTAAAATTCCTTCACTGAAACTTAAGTTTTCATGTAATAGCTTATATTAAGTTATAATTGCTGTAATTAGCATTACAGTTTGTCTTGAAAGAATTTTGATTCTCAAGACTTTCAAGTAAATTATAGTGATTATGAGCACATATTTTGGAGTTGGACAAGCCTGGGTTCAAATTTCAATTCATTTATCAAAAGCAAATTGTCATGCCTCTATCAGACTCATTTTTCTCATTGATAAGTGAAGGTAATAATAAGATCTGCTTTACAGAGCTGTTGTTAGAATTAAATGAGATAATGTACATACACACTGTTTTAAATACTGCATAGGGGTTCTCTAGGTAAGAATGCTGGAGTGGGTTGCCATTTCCTTCTCCAGTGGACCACGTTTTAACTCTTCACTGTGACCCATGTTGGGTGGCCCTGAACGGCATTGCTCATAGCTTCATTGAGTTACACAAGCCTCTTCGCCACCACAAGGCTGTGACCCCCTGAAGAGAGAGAAAAAAAAGAAGGGGGTGGCAGAGGATAAGATGGTTAGAATGCATCACCAACTCAATGGTCATGAAATTGAGCAAATGGGAGATAATGAAGGACAGAGGAGCCTGGAATGCTACACTCTATGAGGTCACAAAGAGTAGGACATGACTTAGCCCCTGAATAACAACATAACACATACACACTTGGGACAATACCTGTCACGAGTAGCTATTTTTCTTACTTTAAGCACACTGGGATTGAGATCATGATAAACAAAAACACTATAAATATATTTGTTTAGTTTCAGATTGAAGATAATGACTGCAGGAAAAGACTAAGTAACTTTATTTATTAAGCTGTACTTCAGATTCACCAGAACTCTCTCATCTGGGTAAGAAAATGTCCATGGAGATGAGAACAGCCGTTACACATCAGAATGACACTTGGATTGATAAATCATCCCTTGCTGTTGTACTCTTCAAATTAGCAAATGAAAGAGCATCTTTTAGCAATGGGGTGATATTTATAAATTAAATTTATTGATACACATGGTCTTGGTTATTATTTTAATCTTCCTCTCTAGGTATTTTGTAAGAAAATATAAGTCTTGTGTTTACTTCTGTTTGTTAATGCTTTGATAAATCAGACATTTTTAGTATTCTATCAATGGCAAAAGTCTAATTACCTTATTGTATTCTGATTTATTTCTTTCCTTACTTTCTTTGCATCTGCAGCCCAACAAATGAGTCTCTGAAGAGATATATGTTATGATACAGTGTCAGTGAAATTAATCCTAATCAATTTTAAAGTTCACGTTTTTATTTGATGACTTTCAAGGGAATCACTAAAACTGAGATTGACTTGGTCTCTTCTTTTGTTGGTTAAATATTGTTGTTTGAAAGCAGTGGATCCAAAGTGAAGAAAAAGGCCCTTTTTATGCTTTCAACTCTGTTCCATTTCCAAAGAAAAACTGCGGCAATTCCTCTTGCCTATGTATAAAATGAGGCTAATTGGTCAAAAAGAACACAGAGGCTCTGGTGGGCTTATAAATTTGGCATCTCATGAAGGCCAGAAGCCTAATTCTTCCAAAATGAGAGAATTTTGAGTGCTACTGAAAATCTACCCTTAGCGCTTTCGGTTGCTCCAAGCATTTGATTTTTCACAGTAATAAAATTGTTGTCCCATGTCTGTGTTACAGCTAACATCTTTGTCTGATGTTACGTTTCTTATTTGAAAAACAAAAGAAAAATTTACACCCAAGTAAAGAAGAATATTGAGGTGACTTATTAAAAACAAAATTCTGGATAATATTTAGTGCCTACTTTTCCATGCAAGAACACTTAAACCCCCTTATCTAATTTGGCATATAGTTTTAGAGTTCAAGTACAAAGTACTTAGCCTGTAGTTGATTGAGAAAAACCAATGGTATAGGGAAGGAATTTCTGCTCTCCTCCACAATTGAAACTTGCCGAGATTTCTACGTAGCTAATATGAAATACATCCATGTATAGCCTTCATGCTGTTTTTTTAATTTATTTATTTTTGATTGACGGGTAATTGCTTCACAATATTGTACTGGTTCATGCCATATATCAACATGAATCAGCCATAGGTGTACATTTGTCCCCTCCCTCATGAACCTCCCTCACCACTCCCACCCTATCCTACCCCTTAGGTTGTCACGGAGCCCCGGTTTGGCTTCCCTGATCATACAGCAGATTCCCATTGGCTATCTATTTCACATATGGTAATGTATATGTTTTCATGCTATCCTCTCTATTTGTCCCACCCTCTCTTTCCTCCTCCTTCCTCATGTCCGTAAGTTTTCATACTGTTTATATGATTTTTATCCTTTTATGCCCTACACATGTATTTCTTATTTTTGTAATGCCATTTTTTTGTTCTGTTTTTAGTCACAAAAAATAATTCCAAAAAAAGTAAAGAAATATGGATATTTCCAGAAAAATCTTTAGCATTGTATACAGAAGCATCAGAAGCATATTTAAATATAGTATTAAAAATTCTCAATTTTCATTTTAAACTTTATTTCATGCTAAGCATAAATGAATATTGAAGGAAATGGTCATTAAGTAATTCAACAGGAATTGAAAATATTATAAATTTAGCAATGACCAGCATTTGATATGTAAAGGCTTGTGCAATTAATGGGGTGAAGGGAGAAATCTAAAAAACACAGCTATTTAGATTCACTACTTTCAAATTCATGAAGCTACAGAAAGAAATGTTTCTATGGCCACTATCCGAATACACTAATTATTTAGAATCTCCCCTCCAGCATAACCACCAAAAATCAAATCTTGAGGGAACTTTGGCTAACTTTAAATCACATAGCTCATTGTTCTGGGAGCAAACCGATTTTATTTTTTCTCCTCCTTTTTTTTTTTCTTTTATCGTTAATGTCAAGCAAACATTTATTTCAGGTGCAAAGCCTCAGGATATGTTAGTGAACACAGTGGCTGGGCTGTGCTAGCGCTTACTGCCCACTAAGTGGGTGGGAAAAGGGTGTTGTGACCCTCTTACCCTTCCCACCAGTCTCCCTAACAGCTTTGGCCTTCAGGTCAGCTCAATTTCCCCTCCACTGAGTGGCCATTACGGTGCCTGCTCGGTGATAAATGCTTTTTGTAAGAGACTGCTTTGCCGGCAGCTAGCACTAGGGAAGTCTGCCACCCGGGCCAGCCAGACAAACTAACATGCTAGCCCGCGATGGGCCTGTTACCTAGCAACGTGCCTGGCCTCACCAAAATGAATAGACCCACAAACAAAAATGAAAAGGAGATAAAACGAGTCAAAGTACAAGAGGGCGAGGAGGTTAATATTCCTCTGTCGAATAACTTCGTTTCGGAGAATTGCATTTTAACCTTTTTTTTCAAAGCTGAAAGTGGAGACATGTATTGGAAATTAAATTAGAGCACATTTGTATTTTTTTCAATGTTTTCTTTTATGCAGAATTTTCTGTCCCTCTCTCGCCATAATTTTCTAACTTTCTCTTAAAGTGGAAGAAGAAGCAGCATTGGAGGGGAACACGCGGTGGATAAATAAATATTTCATGTTTCCCACATCATCTTGCTGTGGCTTTGAGAAGGTAGCTTAAGTTCTCTGTTGCCCAATTTCTCCATTGATAAAAGAAGATGGCGGAGGTAATTTATTAAATACAATGAGAGAGTGAGGTGTAATGTTTCACACCAGGTAAATACTCCCATTTTCCTTAAATTTGAACACAGTGAACTCTTATTCTACAATGTAAGATGTTACCTTGTAGATTAGTGAAGACTGCTCCATTAAATAAATGACTGTAGCTTTGAGGTTCAGTGAAAAAGTGAAAAAAGTGGAAGTATTAGTTGCTCAGTTATGTCCGACTCTTTGGGACTCCGTGGACTGCAGTCCACCAGGTTCTTCTGTCCATGGAATTCTCCAGGCAAGGATACTGGTGTGGGTAGCCATTCCTTTCTCAGGAGATCTTCCTGACCCAGAGGTTGAACCTGGGTCTTCTGCCTTACAGGCAGATTCTTTACTGTTTGAGTCACCAGGGAAGCCCAGGGGCGCCCCAAAATTGTTAGGCCATTTTGATGCTGTATGTGTCTGAGTGTGTTCCTGTGTGTGTGACTTTGAGTATCAGAATCCCATGGACAGGAGAAGAGGATCACGGAAGTTGGATGGCATCACCAACTCAATGGACATGAATTTGAGCAAGCTTTGGGAGTTGGTGATGGGCAAGGAAGCCTGGCATGCTGCAGTCCATGGGGTTGCAAAGAGTTGGATACAAGTGAGCGACTGAACTGAACTGAACTGAATAGTACTTACTTCCTAGAATGGGCTTCCCAGGTGACTTAGTGGTAAAGAATCTGCCGGCTAATGCAGGAGACTGTGGGTTTGATCCTTGGGCCAGGAAGATCCCCTGGAGGAGGAAATGGCAGTAGACTCCAGTGTTCTCGCCTGGGAAATCCCATGGACAGAGGAGCCTGGTGGGCTACAGTTCATGGGGTTGCAGAGAGTCAAACACAACTGAGCAACTGAACACGCACTTCACAGGGCTGTTATAAGGAGTAAATGAGTTAATAACATAGAAAGTGCTTAAAACTAACCATGGCATTTGGAAAGCACCCAATAAACCCTGCTCTTAGGATAAGATCTCAAACATTGCATTTATTTGATAATCACTTTGTCTCACCTCTCAGATGATAAGATTTCCTTGAGGGCAGAAAGTATATCTTAGTTAGCTTTACACCCCTTCTGCTGGACATTTGTTTGCCATTGTATCCAATAGTAGGTGCTCAATGAAGGTTTTGCTGCAAGAATGAATGAATGAATGTTTCTATGACTGCCTGGGTTAATGATGGATTTTGTGCCCTTTATGGTTTAGCACCCTTTCTTTTCAAAACAAATGTTTCACACTTAGTAAACTTTCCTCATGGGGCTTTTGGTTTTAGGATGCTCACGAATACAAGTATTCTTTTCTCCATCTTCTGCTTCTATTGGAAAACCATCATAAACTCTCTTTTATTACATAGGCTGAACTTGGACACTTGAATTCCAGAGTTGCCTGGAAAACCCCTGTAAAGTGACTGTGCTATTTTTTGTTTCATGGCTGTTAGATTTAGCTTCACTGTAGATTGCCTATAAATTTTACGGGGTTCAGTCTTTAAACCAGCACTCTGACTTGTCACCTCTTTCTCTTTTGTGTTATCAGAATCAATATTATATTTTAAAATCTAAAAATATGCTGATCTTCTTAAAAAATTCATGTTGAGTACAAATAATTATTTTTAAAAGTAGTCACAAGTTTGTGGCCTGACTATAGAATAAAATTCCAGGGACCCACAGACTTCATATTACACTGATCAATTGATCAGCGTACAGTATTAAAAAGGGAAGAGTAGGATCTTGAGAGCAGAACAGAGACATGAGTATTCTTTCCAAACACAGAAAATCACCTCCCCATGGACACCTGAGAGAAGATGAAACTTTTTGGTAAATTTAAAAGCCTGACAAATCTATTTTTCTTTAACTTAAAGAGAGGCAGACTGTACTTGTGGAAAAAACATGGGCTTTGGAGACAAACCAACCTGGAAATGAAACTCATTTTGCCACTTAACAAAACAGGTTAAACTAACCAAGGTGCTTATCCTTTCTGACTTATCTGTAAAATGGGAATCTTCCTTCCAAAATCTGATAGCATAAAATGAGATACAGAATATAAAATACCAAGCAGAGTGACTGTACAGTCATTGCTCACTAATTATTAGCTTCCTCCCAATGCTCTTTTCTTTTTTTTTTTGCTCCCATCTAATAGAAACCTGTATGCAGGTCAGGAAGCAACAGTTAGAACTGGACGTGGAACAACCGACTGGTTCCAAATAGGAAAAGGAGTACATCAAGGTTGTATATTGTCACCTTGCTTATTTAACTTATATGCAGAGTACATCATGAGAAACGCTGGACTGGAAGAAACACAAGTTGAAATCAAGATTGCCGGGAGAAATATCAGTAACCTCAGATATGCATACGACACCACCCTTATGGCAGAAAGTGAAGAGGAACTCAAAAGCCTCTTGATGAAGGTGAAAGTGGAGAGTGAAAAAGTTGCCTTAGAGCTCAACATTCAGAAAACGAAGATCATGGCATCTGGTCCCATCACTTCATGGGAAATAGATGGGGAAACAGTGGAAACAGTGTCAGACTTTATTTTGGGGGGCTCCAAAATCACTGCAGATGGTGAGTGCAGCCATGAAATTAAAAGACGCTTACCCCTTGGAAGGAAAGTTAGGACCAACCTAGATAGCATATTCAAAAGCAGAGACATTACTTTGCCAACAAAGGTCCGTCTAGTCAAGGCTATGGTTTTCCCAGTGGTCATGTATGGATGTGAGAGTTGGACTGTGAAGAAAGCTGAACGCCAAAGAATTAATGCTTTTGAACTGTGGTGTTGGAGAAGACTCTTGAGAGTCCCTTGGACTGCAAGGAGATCCAACCAGTCCATTCTGAAGGAGATCAGCCCTGGGATTTCTTTGGAAGGAATGACGCTGAAGCTGAAACTCCAGTACTTTGACCACCTCATGCGAAGGGTTGACTCATTGGAAAAGACTCTGATGCTGGGAGGGTTGGGGGCAGGAGGAGAAGGGGACGACAGAGGATGAGATGGCTGGATGGCATCACCGACTCGATGGATGTGAGTCTGAGTGAACTCTGGGAGTTGGTGATGTCTCTTAGGTCTAGAGTTACCATGCATAGGATGTTTGAAAAACATCCTAGAAACTGAGAATGAGAATGACTTACATTTACAGGATAAATCTTGAAAATGAGAGCTTTTTTGTGCCAAGAAATTATCTTGTATTGACCCTAATGACTATTTTATAAGATTTCTGGGGATGGACTCAACCACAAAAGAAAGTGTAAACATGGAAAGTTTAAGCCTTGGAAACTATACAAGCTGTCTCTATCATCAGGGACACAGGTACCAACATTTAATGAGCATCTTCTATAACAATTTTTAATCCTCACAACAACCCTGCAATAAGTGTTTTTATTAGTCCCATTTTACAGATGAGAGAAATAGAGCCCAGAAAGATTAAGTAAATTGCATAAGATCTCACAGCTAGGAGGTGGGATTAAGGCTCAGATATGTGTGACTCCAAAGACATTGCTATTCACTGCATTGAATCTCACAGGTAAAAATCAAAACAGTTGGTCTAAACAAGCTGTTCACATTGGGGTGGAAGGGAGGGTCTGGTAAGTGATAAAACTGCTGCAGGGAATGATGATGGGAAATTAGAAGGTGTCCCAGTAAAGAGGTAAACAGCATTGGGAAGCTTTGATTGTAATCTCAGGACAGGGAATAGAGGGAAAAGTCTAGTTCAAGGTGGTGGGAAGGTCAGATAAGACCAAGGCAGGGTGTTGAGGTCCTTAGCAGGTGACGGAGACTTGCTTCTCAGATCAAAGAGAATAACACTGGAATTGAGATTATGTGCTGCTGCTGCTGCTGCTAAGTCGCTTCAGTCGTGTCTGACTCTGTGCCACCCCATAGACGGCAGCCCACCAGGCTCCCCCATCCCTGGGATTCTCCAGGCAAGAACACTGGAGTGGGTTGCCATTTCCTTCTCCAATGCATAAAAGTGAAAAGGGAAAGTGAAGTCGCTCAGTCGTGTCCGACTCTTATGAGATTATGTAAGAGGTGCTAAAATGGAAAAGGCAATGGCACCCCACTCCAGTACTCTTGCCTGGAGTTAAATAGGTGTGCACTTACGCTAAAAAATTACAATGTAAGGCCATGTGGGCAACGTGCCAAGAGTGGTAAGCTTGGTGTGTTTCCTCCCCACTCACCCATTTGTTCCAAGGATATTGAGCAGCACAAAAACAGTACAGATAGGCCCTTCATGACCCACCTCCTTGCCTTCTTCCCCAGACTCCCTCTCACCATCCCTCCATAACATGGCCACAGTGAGTCACTCTGTCTCTGCCACCTTTCACTTTCAGAACATGGCACATGCCAATGCCCATCTGGAACACACTTTGTCTGCCTACTCCAAGTTCCCAGGTCCTAGCATAGTCCTCATTCACAGGAAGATTCCCCTGACCCTTACCCTGTCAGCTGAAGTCATGGTCCATCATAACCTTCTTTGTCTTCTTTTATAATTGTAAACTCTGTAAAGGTTGGGACCAGCTTTATTTTGTTCACTGTGGTTCAGTTCAGTTCGGTTTAGTTTCTTAGTCATGTCCAACTCTTTGTGACTCCATGGACTGCAGCAGTCCAGGCTTCCCTGTCCATCACCAACTCCTAGAGCTTGCTCAAACTCATGTCCATTGAGTTGGTGATGCTATCCAACCATCTCATCCTCTGTCATCCCCTTCTTTTCCTGCCTTCAATCTTTTCCAGCATCAGGATCTTTTCCAATGAGTCAGTTCTTTGCATCAGGTGGCCAAAGTTTTGAAGCTTCAGCTTCAGTATCAGTCTTTCTAATGAATATTGAGGACTGATTTCCTTTAGGATTGATGGTTTGATCTCCTTGCAATAAAGGGACTATCAAGAGTCTTCTCTAACACCACAGTTCAAAAGCATCAATTCTTTGGTGCTCAGCTTTCTTTGGATGAGCACCAAAGAATTGATGCTTTTGGATGGTCCAAATCTCACATCCATACATGACTACTGAAAAAACCATAGCTTTAACTGGATCGACCTTTGTTGGCAAAGTAATATCTCTGCTTTTTAATGTTGTCTAGGTTGGTCATAGCTTTTTTTCCAAGGAGCAAGTGTCTTTTAATTTCATGGCTACAGTCACCATCTGCAGTGATTTTGGAGTCCCCCCAAATAATCTGTCACTGTTTCCACTGTTTCCTCATCTGTTTGCCGTGAAGTGATGGGACCAGATGCCATGATCTTCGTTTTTTGAATGTTGAGTTTTAAACCAGCTTTTCCACTCTACTCTTTCACTTTCATCAAGAGGCTCTTTAGTGCCTCTTCACTTTTTTCCCTTAAGGGTGGTGTCATCTGCATATCTGAGGTTATTGATATTTCTCCTGACAATCTTGATTCCAGCTTGTGCTTCATCCAGTCCAGTATTTCTCATGATGTACTCTTCACATAAGTTAAATAAGCAGGGTGACAATATACAGCCTTGACATACTCCTTTCCCAATTTGGAACTATTCTGTTGTTCCATGTCCAGTTCTAACTGTTCCTTTTTAATCTGCATACAGATTTCTCAAGAGGCAGGTCAGATGGTCTAGTATTCCGAACTCTTGAAGAATTGTCCACAGTTTGTTGTGATCCACACAGTCAAAGGCTTTAGTATAGTCAATGAAGCAGAAGTACAGTAACTGGCACAGAGTTGATGCTCAATAAATATTTTTGTATAAATGAATGAATGAATGGATCATTTCATGGTCACTCAGTGTCTAGTATAGCACTGGGAACTATTAAAAAAGCTAAGCATTATTCTAAGATCTTTACATGTATTAACTCCTTTAATCCTTATTACAACTTTGTGGGAAAGGAACTATTATTACCCCTGTTTTATGGATGAGAAAAGGAAGTTCAGGACCCAGGCATTCTGATACCAGAAATCTTATATTGGAACATGTGGGAATGACTTATTTTTCTGGAGTCACATCTTTTAAAATTATAGGATATATTCATTTTTTTATTGGATTAAGCCTTGAATGGGGTTATTCATGTAAATCCTGCTATAAGAAGCTCCAGATCTGGTGAAGTCCTGGGCGAGCATCACCAGTATCACTTTTAAACAAGAGGAGCAACAAGAGGGGCTTCCAGAAATGAGGGAGTTTCAAGGTGGTTGGTGGTCCTCTCTCTGGAAGATCAAATGAAGAGGCACCATCTGACTGTAACTGTGTATGTTAACAAACCAGCTGGAGGCATTGCTACTAAATATCATTCATAAGTAACATCTGCTTTAATTCACATCCTTTTGGAAAATAACAACATCTTAGCATGATCTGATAATTGAGTCCCTAACACCTGCAGGTGAGAAAACACAGATGGAATCACTGCACTAACAGATTTCTTACATGGGAACTGGGCAAAAGGGAGTGGAAGGGTTAAAATAATATAGTTCTTCACTATTGTGTTCATGATTACTGCAGAAACAAGCACCCCCTGCAAAGGTTCCCCCAGACCTAACACTTCACTGCTTGCTCGATGCCATGTCAATAACAGGAGCTTTGCCCATGGAGCACATAGTAAATAGTATTCCTTAACCACATGTGCTGCTTAGCTGTTTTGTTACATTGAGCCATCAAAGCGTACTGAGCAGCCCCTGGGTGCCAGACACTGACAAGTCCAGTAGATGCTGTTGGTGCCCCACCCATATTCCTTGGCACTCACCTCCATGTTCTGAAGGTTGTAAGCACCTATGACTCTGCCTGAAGGCGTTTTCAGGTCCCAGGAGCACACTTGGTCTGTAAGAAGACCAACAGATGGGGAGTCAGTGGATAAATGCCCAGCTGCCCTACCCCTTAGTGGGACAACATGTGGACATATTCTCCAGAGGGATTGGTATCTTGCTTGATTATTCCTGGGTCAGGAAGATCCCCTGGAGAAGGGAATGGCAATCCACTCCAGTATTCTTGCCTATTGACAATGTCTCCCCATTGAAAGAGGAGCCTGGTGGGTTACAGTCCACGGGGTCGCAAAGAGTGGGACATGACTGAGTGACCACACTTTCACTTTCTCATTAGCCTCTTTTCCTCTGCTGTTTCCTCTCCCTAGTCTTCTCCATTTCCCAGATAAACTATTTCTACTTGAATGCTTGTCTGAGAGTCTCCTGCTGGGGAAATCCAAACTAAGAAGCTAGACTGTGGGAAGACAGAGGCAATCAAGACATGTCTGCCTTCAAGATGTTCACAGTCTAGAAGATTAGAAAAACAAAATAATTCAGTGATATAAAAGTGTAAAAAATGCTCACACAGGAGATTATGGAATGTGGAGGAGAATTACAGAACTCATGGGAGTGTGGAGAGACTGGAGTGGAGCAATCAAAGAGGACTTGGAGGAGGAGACAAGATGAGTTGCTTGCTTCAGTGGTAAGTATCATGCTGTAAACAGTTTAATATTTGTAGAATAAATGATCTGTAACACAACACTTGTGTATCTATACAGTTACAGAAACACTATAAAGTGGAATTTTCACTCAGCCAGGGGCTTAGATTGCTAACGTTTTGTGTTCTGAGGAAATACTCCTATCATGTATATGCATTGGTTTGTATCATTCCTGTGCACCTGGGCTCCTGGTTCATTTCCTGTGCACGCCTCCCACCATGAGCAGTTGGGGCTGCAGTCAGGGTGGACAAACACGCTAACATTCCTGCTCTGAACGCTCTTTCCCAGTGCAACGCCAGGATTTGTTTCTCTGTTGCTCCCTGACGCCCACCACATGTTCTTGGTGGTGCTCCCCATTATTTTCCTGTGCTGCCATAAAAACAAATTATTATCATATACTTTTTTGTGCCTACTTTTTCAGAGGTTGCCCTTAAACTCTAAGCTCCACAAGGGCAGGGAGCTTTCTTTTTTGTTCACCAATGTATACTCTGTACAACACAGTGCCTGCCACATGATGGGTGTCAGTCAGTGTGCTGAATGAATGGATTGCTGGATTACATGAACAGGAACTCTTTGTAGAGAAAGTCAAGCTCTCATGAATTATTATGTCATAGCACTTGGCCCAGAACCTGGTAAGCACCATTAGAAGTTCATCAAACAAATTATTTTTTAAAAGCTCAGTGTTAACCTCTATTAGTGACAGAAGGGAATTAGAACAGAATGTTTAGTACCTTTTATATTTTTCTTTTCTTGGTTGCCACTTTGCTTCAAATAGAAAATCATTTCCATAATTGCAAATGGTCATCAATCACAGAGCTTCTATGCCAATCACTCTCCCTACCTCTCGGTTGTCTTGGGCAGCTCCCAGAAGCTCTTTCAGTCACATCTCAGAGCCTCAGAAGATGGTTAGGACTGAATGCCAAGTTCATGTTGAATAAAGCAGCCACTGCCAGTGTAGTTACCCAAATGAGAGCCTGGCTAGACTGCCAAGGGTTAGCCTCTTGATTCCTCTCACAAGTCCAGTTTTGACAGGTGGTCAGGTTACTTTCAAAAAGGAGATCATCTTTCTCCAAAGTGAGTTGCTAAATATCCAAAAGAGAAGCCGTACAAGAAAGCTAGTTCCCAGAACTCATGAAAGCACCATGCTTACATCCACACCAGCTGTAAATGGGGTCTTCTCTTGGCAGGACCCTCACTGGAATAGAACCTTTCCTAGGAGATGTCTTAATCTCCCTTAAGAAGCTCTGTGTTTTTGGAGGATCACAAATCTTGGGCACGAGCTGAAAGATCGGTTATTCCAAACCTTGGTATCCCAGCTGATCCTTAAGTAAACGCTCTTAGAATAGTCCTGGCTTTATGATAAGGACTCTTGACATTTGGTTTTAGGCTTGTCTCGATGGGAAAAAAACAATGAGAACACCACCAACAGTAATGATGACTATTTATTGAGCTGTATGTGTATTATCTCATTTAATTCACAAAACATCCCCATGAGGTAAGTATTATTACTATTCACATTTTGTAGATGAGGAAACTGAAGTTTTAAGAGATTGTGTAATTTTCCAAGACCATTTAGCTAGTAAGTGGTGGGGCTAGGATTTAAAACCAGACACTTGTTTCTAAAGCTTTCTGCTGTTGGGCCCACAATCAGGACATAAAATAAAAGAATCATTTGGAAGACTAGAAAGTCATACCCTTTTGCAAGTTGAGTCTCCAAAAGACGTAGTTTCACACAGGGGCTTCTTTGTTGCTTCACAACAGACCTTACATGGCAGATGAAGGATGTAACATTGAAAGGGAAGATAAGCAAGTAAAATCCCAGCTTCTTATTGATTGTAAGAAAATCCATTGATGTATTTATTTTATAACCTGATGATAGATACAAGTGACAACCATGTAGAGCAGAAACCAGAAGTGCATTCTCTTGACCTTTTTATAATATGTTACTCTTCGGGCAACAAGTGGCAAAACCAATATCCCAGAATGTCTACCAGGGTCAGAATGTGAGTAACCTCTACTTTTTTCTTTCCTTAGTCATACTAGGCTAAGATTGTGCTGCAATAACAAGCAAACCGCAAATCGCAGTGGCTGAAAACAATAAAGTTCATTTCTTATCCCTGCTACCTGTTCTTCATTCTTCATAGGCCTTCTGCTCCTGATTGTCTCAGGCAAAAATATGAGCTGATGAAGCCTCCCACATCTGGAATGCCGATGGCTGCTATTTGTGTAGAAGAAAACCTGAGAAATCACTCACTGGCTCTTAAAGGATCCTGCCTGCAATTGACACCTGTCACTTTTGCTCAAAATTCATTTTTTAAGGCATATCACCTAGACCCAGCTAACTTAAACTGAGGGGACATTTACTTAGAAGGAGAGGAAATTGAAATACTGGTAAGTAGTATTAATGACTTCAAAATAAGATCCCTCAATCACATTCAAACATGCTTAGCTAAGAACAGATAACATTGTTTGCTTAATAAAATAGATCTTGATTATTTCAAGCAGGTTATCACGGAACCTACCATAATATTTCCTTTGGCCACTGCTTATTGGTCAGCCTCTCACACATAGCCCTGAGCTTTGGCGGTCAGTGAGGGGTCTTATTTATCTTTGATTATTTAGTTCTAGTACAGTGCTAGTAGCAAGTGCATTATTCATCTTGGGCTGCAACAAGAAAATACCCAAAATGGAGGTGAGTTAACAGAAATTAATTTTCTCACAGTTCTAGAGGCAAAAGCAAGATCAAAATGCCAGCATGGTTGCTTTCTGGTAAGAGCTCTCTTCCTGGTTTTCAGATGGCTGTCTTTTCATTCTGTCCTACAATGGACTTTCCTTGATCCATGCACATGGGGAACAGAGGAGCAGAGACAGAGAGAGTGAACTCTCTGGTGCCTCAAGAGGATATAATCTAATTGGATCAAGGCCCCATCCTTATGACCTCATTAAACCTTAATTTCCTCTCTACTGCAAATATAGCTGCATGGGGCTTAAGCCTTCAACATTTAAATTTTAGGGGGACACATTCAGTTTATGACATCATAAGAAGGCTTCAACATTTCTTGAATGAGTGGATGGATGAATAAATGAATGATTCTAAGTAACCAATAGTCTTCCTTTACTACCCAGCCCCTGAGCATATGCCACTTTGCCCGATCTTCCTCTCCCCATTTTCATCTCTCTTATACTATTTCATCAGGTTCATTCATTCTTCAAGACCCAACCGGAACACTGCTACCCTGAGGAAATCCTTTCTGATCTACACACCCTCCTGTACCTCCCTAAACCTAACTAGTTATTTCCTCTTCTCTTCTTCTGAAACACTTGATACCTCCCTTGGTTAGTGTACTGATCATCAGATCAGATCAGATCAGTCACTCAGTCGTATCCGGCTCTTTGCGACCCCATCAATTGCAGCATGCCAGGCCTTCCTGTCCATCACCAACTCCCGGAGTTCACCCACACTCACGTCCATCAAGTCAGTGATGCTATCCGGCCATCTCATCCTCTGTCATCCCCTTCTCCTCTTGCCCCCAATCCCTCCCAGCATCAGAGTCTTTTCCAATGAGTCAACTCTTCGCATGAGGTGGTCAAAGTACTGGAGTTTCAGCTTTAGTATCATTCCTTCCAAAGAAATCCCAGGGCTGATCTCCTTCAGAATGGACTGGTTGGATCTCCTTGCAATCCAAGGGACTCTCAAGAGTCTTCTCCAACACCACAGTTCAAAAGCACCAATTCTTCAGCGCTCAGCGTTCTCCACAGTCCAACTCTCACATCCATACATGACCACTGGAAAAACCATAGCCTTGACTAGATGGACCTTTGTTGGCAAAGTAATGTCTCTGCTTTTGAATATGCTATCTAGGTTGGTCATAACTTTCCTTCCAAGGAGTAAGCGTCTTTTAATTTCATGGCTGCAGTCACCATCTGCAGTGATTTTGGAGCCCAGAAAAATAAAGTCTGACACTGTTTCCACCGTTTCCCCATCTATTTCCCATGAAGTGATGGGACCAGATGCCATGATCTTCGTCTTCTGAATGTTGAGCTTTAAGCCAACTTTTTCACTCTCCTCTTTCACTTTCATCAAGAGGCTTTTTAGTTCCTCTTCACTTTCTGACATAAGGGCGGTGTCATCTGCATATCTGAGGTTACTGATATTTCTCCCAGCAATCTTTTTTTTTTTTTTCTCCCAGCAATCTTGATTCCAGCTTGTGTTTCTTCCAGTCCAGCATTTCTCATGATGTACTCTGCATGTAAGTTAAATAAACAGGGTGACAATATACAGCCTTGACGTACTCCTTGTCCTATTTGGAACCAGTCTGTTGTTCCACGTCCAGCTCTAACTGTTGCTTCCTGACCTGCATACAAATTTCTCAAGAGGCAGATCAGGTGGTCTGGTATTCCCATCTCTTTCAGAATTTTCCACAGTTTATTGTGATCCACACAGTCAAAGGTTTTGGCATAGTCAATAAAGCAGAAATAGATGTTTTTCTGGAACTCTCTTGCTTTTTCCATGATCCAGAGGATGTTGGCAATTTGATCTCTGGTTCCTCTGCCTTTTCTAAAACCAGCTTGAACATCAGGAAGTTCATGGTTCACATATTGCTGAAGCCTGGCTTGGAGAATTTTGAGCATTACTTTACTAGCGTGTGAGATGAGTGCAATTGTGCAGTAGTTTGAGCATTCTTTGGCATTGCCTTTCTTTGGGATTGGAATGAAAACTGACCTTTTCCAGTCCTGTGGCCACTGCTGAGTTTTCCACATTTGCTGGCATATTGAGTGCAGCACTTTCAGAGCATCATCTTTCAGGATTTGGAATAGCTCAACTGGAATTCCATCACCTCCACTAGCTTTGTCTGTAGTGATGCTTTCTAAGGCCCACTTGACTCCACATTCCAGGATGTCTGGCTCTAGGTCAGTGATCACACCATCGTGCGTACTGATCATATGCAATTATAATTTTTACACAATACATTACCTTCCACACTGGTCTGTGAGCTCCTACAGAGCAGGGACTAGTAAGAGATGCCTGGCACTGGCCATGGAACCTGACTCATGTAAGTGCTCAAAAATGTGTTGGTCAAATAAATAAATGGATGAATGTGTCTTCTAATGTGTTAGTTTTCTACTGTGATTGTGTGTGTGTACACTTATGTTTGGCATGCAGTTTACCCATATGCATGCCAAGACTGGGATTGTCAGTAGTTGCAGGAGAATCAGAACATCATGCTTCTCATTAAAACACATTCAATCAGGTGGGAGGGGATATATATATATATATATATATATATAAAATTAGGTGGTGCTAGTGGTAAAGAACCCACCTACAAATGGAGGAGACATAAAAGACTTGGGTTTGATCCCTGGGTTGGGAAGATCCCCTGGAGAAGGAAATGGCAACCCACTCTAGTATTCTTGCCTGGAGAATTCCATGGACAGAGGAGCCTGGCTGGCTACAGTCCACAGGGCCGCAAAGAGTCAGACACAACTGAAGTGTTTTAGCACACATGCAAAAGTATGACATTCATATTGATGTATTGAAGAGACCACAACATTGTAAAACAAATATCCTCTAATAAAAATTTTTTTAAAAATTAAACAATAAAGCACATTCAAACATACACAACAGAGGCAGCCATTCTTGTCTCATCTTTGCTTGATTTATTCTTAGCTGTGATCCCCATCTGGCACCTGCAGGCTTGATGCCACCTCTTTGGAATCTGAGCAGTCCTCCAGGATGGCAGGGAACACACGTATTCACCACCGCTGTATCCCCAGAGCACAGCGTGAAGCATGGAACCTAGCGAGCACTTACTTAAGGTTTGTTGAATGACAGAGTTAAGCACCAAGGCCCTTCCTAGGCAGGTCCAAGAGCATTATTTTAAGAGATTTTTGACTTTAAAGAGGAAAAGATCTGACATCACAGAAGCCTTGACATAGAAGATGCTCGTGTCAGATACGCTTGGCTGGATTCCAAACTGTCATTCCAGAACCTTTGAGGAGATATGACTATCTCTTCTACTCATGAAGATCTGGGGACTAGAGAGCCCCCAGTATTTCAGCCTGCAGTAGCATTGCTGAACACAGACTACATACAGTCTCTGATGGCAAGGCCTGAGCCTTTGCTCTTCAAAGATCGTATCTCCAGGACGATGGCTTACAATTCTGTCTGTCCAATGCATGGATGGCTGTGCATGTGTGGCCTTAGCTTTGTCCAGAAGGTTTCAGGGACAGAGCAACTCCCTATCAAGGTAGACACTCAATAAATACACATGACAAGAAATGAAACTGTGTTGTTCTGTGCAAATATAAAGCCTGCGAGCAGGTATGTCTGTTCCGTGTGGGAAGCAGGACCCAGGAAGAAAGCAGGGGGGCCTCGGGTGGCTTTTTCCTATCTGCCTCTGCAAACGAGTCTAGTGCCCTGGCCTCCACCAGTAGGCGGTTGGCCGAGGCTGCGGGCCGGGTCTGCGCGGCCCTGGCAGCCGCGAAGTGGAGGGTGAACCCGATGGCCTCTTCAGTCTATTTAGCAGGCTCTGAGATGTGTAAGTACATTATCTGCAAGGCTGGTAAAGAGCGCTTGGGGAGGATTTGTGGGTCTGTGGGAAGGACAAAGAAAAATGTTTTCTGATAAATTATTCACTGTCTCACAATCCCTTTTGGGCAGATTGTTGCTCTGTTTGCCCCGCACTGCTCGGAGCTTCTTCCCCCCGCATCCACAAGCGCAGTTTCTCACCTCCAGAGAGCAGCAGAGATCTCGGGCAGGCTGCTGCGGCTAATGGTGGCAATTAATAACTTGTCATAATCCCGAGGATGAAAGCGAAGGCGCCCCATCAGCAGGCGGGTCATGGCGCTGCTCGCAAGCAAATGAGGTGCAGGTGTGGCCTCCGCTCCTCGCAGCACCGACACCCGGGGCACGACGCCAGCCCCAGACCCGCCCGCCCGCCGCCCGCCGCTGGCCGCTCCCGGGAAGCGCACAGCCCCCCGCCCCGTTCACTGCGGTGCGGAGATATCCCTGGAATGTATCAATAAATCAGATCACTCAACACAGAGCCTGCCAAACACTTAATTGCACCCTTGAACACCGTTAACTCTGCCAGGCCCAACTCGCCTGGGATTTTTACGCCCCCCCACAACCCCGACTTGCTAAAAATTGCACATCTCAAACTCCCGCCTCCACGCAGGTTGTCCCCCGGCCCCGCCCCCGGCCCCTACTCCCTCTCCTGTCTACCCTGTGCAAATACTGCAACCAGTAAATAAACAGCCTGATCTGATGAGCTCTCCGTTCCCCCAGTGGAGCCAGAGGACACGAAATCCTCGTCAAGGTTTTAGGAAACCACAGAACGCAGAAGCACTTATTTCCCGACAGCTCCAGCCCCATTGCCTTTTCTCTTGTTTCCATTGCTGTGGGTCAGTTCTGCTTGAAATGAACCAAGTTTACAAATCTCTTCTGGTTTGTACACTCCTATTATGCATACGAGGTGACGCATTTGTAACTGTCACACAAGTCAGGGTGATACAGCACTCTCATCTGACCCTATTCATTTAAATGGGTGCGTCTTGATGACATTGATTCATGTTATAAGTTATATCCATGCATTATAATCTTTATGTGTCACCCTACTGGTTATTTCTACTACAATGCGGGGGAGGGGGGCCGGGCGGAGGCGACTGGAGATACAGCAAATAATGGTGAGTAGGGTTTGAGAGTGCTGTGAACAGTATGAAGTCCATATAAACTCCAAAGCTGTCTAGATAAGTTTATTTTGTGTCCCTATCTTGAGAAAAGGAAATTTACATGCAGAACAATCCTGGAGGAGGTGTCTTCTGCTGTAAATATTCTGCTAACTTATTAATATTTGGAGAATGTGTGCTTCAAATGCATTTCGTACCAAACAAAAGGAGTAAGTAAACATGATTATGCATGCATGTAAGTCTTTATCAAGGTGGGGTTAATAATGTTTTAAAGCAGAACTATTTCTCATGAAAATAGCTGCTCTTAATAGCCTCTGTCTCTTTATTGTGCTTCTTACTGAAACATAAATCACTAATATGTTTTCCGTGGCAAAGTACTCTCTTTTTCCATTGTATTCACAGATTTAGTGGCATTTCAAATAGATAAACACAAGCAACATCTATCAACACTACAAAAAGGGCGCCTTAATCAAAGCTCCAGGTCCCGGGTCTCAGCATCTCCATTTACCTTGAGATAAATCCATTGGTGTGACCACCACTGCACCGGGTGACAAATCACGCAGCCGGCCGAGCAGCGCAAGGGCTTATTGGCCTTCCTTTAAGTGGTCTTACCCTTCAATGAAAAGGATGGGGCTTGTCAAGCAGGACCAGATTAAAGTTAGACAAAAAGAAATGATCTGTTATTAGAAAACTCCGATTGAGAATCACAAAACAGGAAAGATATATGAATAAAAATTTCCAGGGGGAAGACCATCTGATCCCAACAGAAATTAACTCCCATTATGGGCATGAGGTAATAGATGGCCTGTAGTTGCAGCTAATGGGGATTTCAGATTAAGGACATGTGGGGGCACAGTTGGGGGTGTTAGCAGCTGCCCTGCGTGTTCAAGTACAAAGTTCAGGCATGGCCTGGGCTCCTGGCTTCCTGGGCTAGATTGTAGTGGTCAGGTGGAGCAAAGAAATTACAACAACCTCATGGATGTGAACACTCATTCATGATTGCCTAGGTATTTTCCAGAAGGTTAACCCTGACAGGAACCTCAGAGGCAGGTTGATTTTCCCATGTCTGACAAAAGGGAAAACTAAAGGCCTAATGTGACTTGCCCAGGCATACAGCTAAAAGCAGGGCTGAAGGTAGAACTGAGATGATCTGTCTGCTTCCAATTCACTGGGACTCCATTATTTGGCCTCATTTTGGGAGATGACCTTGTTCTGCCTCTGGATTTAAGGATCTTGGTTATCTCCCCAGTTAATAAGAAAGAGAAAACAGAGTGGGGTCCCATAGTCAGTGGGCCTTCTTAGTGAAGTCTTGAGTTTAAGTCTGATGCTTGTACAAATAACAGTCGCTAAGGCTTTCTATTTCTTACCAGGTACCAGGCACTGTCCATGCATCATCTCATTGTATCCACAGATAGCTATCACCATCATCATTTTCATTTTACAGATGAAGATAAGGTGACCTAAAGAACTGGAGTAACTTGCCAAGGTTGAATAATAAATGGGGAAGTTTGTTTTTGGCTTGAGAACTTGTGCTCAGGACCACTATCAAGACTTCGAGGCAATGACATTTCTTTTAAGGAAAGCATGTGCAAACAAATAAAATTTAATAAACAAAATGTATGTGATAACATATACACAAAAGGGGGTTAAAACTTGGGTGTTAAGGAAAAAAGCATGAGATTCCGCTGATATAAATAAATAAAATGCCTTCTGATTTTCCCCCAGAACTTCAGATTCTCCTCTGAGAAAAGGAATAAAAAATTAGGCAACTAAGGGACTGATGACCAGTTCCATTTTTTATTTGTTTTTTTTTTTAATTTTTTTTTATTTTTAAACTTTACATAATTGTATTAGTTTTGCCAAATATCAGTTCCATTTTTTAAATGTGTAAGCTATGTTCCATTAGTATTCATGTAGATATGAATCTGTATGCAGATATGTGTATGTGTGTGCTAAGTTGCTTCAGTCGTGTCCGACTCTTTGTGACCCTGTGGACTGTACCAGCAGGCTCCTCTGTCCATAGGATTTTCCAGGTGAGAATACTGGAGTGGGTTGCCATGCCCTTCTCCAGGGGATCTTCCTGACCCAAGGATAGAACCCACATCTCTTATGTCTCCTGCATTGGCAGGAGCATTTTTTCTTTTCTTGTTTTTTTTGTTTTTTTTTTTACCACTAGTGCTACACGGGAAGCCCCATGAAGATATGTTACATAACTATTGAAACAGAAGGTAGTTCAACATAATACAGAATGAATTTGGAAACCAATGGTCCAAGGTTTAGATGCCAACTCTGTCATTTCTAGCTCAAGTGATTTTTTTTCTTTCTCATTTTAGTTGTCATGTATTTCTGGTTCTTGAGCAAGGCCATAACTGCTCCAGCTCTCAGTTTCCTCGCTTGTTTTACAAGGGTATAATGACCAACCTAGATAGCATACTGAAAAGCAGAGACATTACTTTGCCAACAAAGGTCCATCTAGTCAAGGCTATGGTTTTTCCTGTGGTCATGTATGGATGTGAGAGTTGGACTGTGAAGAAGGCTGAGCACTGAAGAATTGATGCTTTTGAACTATGGTGTTGGAGAAGACTCTTGAGAGTCCCTTGGACTGCAAGGAGATCCAACCAGTCCATTCTGAAGGAGATCAGCCCTGGGATTTCTTTGGAAGGAATGATGCTAAAGCTGAAACTCCAATACTTTGACCACCTCATGCGAAGAGTTGACTCATTGGAAAAGACTCTGATGCTGGGAGGGATTGGGGGCAGGAGGAGAAGGGGACGACAGAGGATGAGATGGCTGGATGGCATCACCGACTCGATGGACATGAGTTTGAGTGAACTCTGGGAGTTGGTGATGGACAGGGAGGCCTGGCGTGCTGTGATTCACGGGGTCGCAAAGAGTCGGACACAACTGAGCGACTGATCTGATCTGATCTGAATGTCAACCTCACAGAGTAGTCGTGAAGATCAAATGAGATGACAGATGCCAAAGCTGAGCAGAATTCCTCCGGAAGGGTAAACACACGACAGCAGAATATATACCTCCACCACACCACTCCTGCCCTCCCTCTGTTGGGGAACTGAGGGTCACCCTCAGCTCATTTCTTGTCCAGCATCATAAAAAGGTGCTGACCTCAGAGGTACTGAATAGACGATAGCCTTGTCCACACTCTGCCCAACATCTAGTGTATGCATAAAAATGCAGTGAAGCTTCTGGATATTGAGCCTCCACAGAGATATTTGAAAATTGCCAAGTTTTTCATTTCCTTATTTCAGACTTCCTGTCAGATGGGTACAGGCAGGGATTCTCAAAGACGGAAGAAGGCAAGCTATCTAGATTGCTAGATAGAAAGAAATTGCAAACACACAGCAAAAGAAATTTAAAAAGAAATCCCAGTCCCCATACTTGAGAAAGCCAGACCAGCTGAATCTGTCTATCCAGGGAGTTAATAAATCCATTGGATCCAGGGGGTTAATAGATCCATTGGATCCAGGGAGTTAGTAGAACCATTGGATCCAGGGAGTTAATGGGTCAATTGGATCCAGGGAGTTAGTAGGTCCATTGGATACAATAAGATGCCACAGATATTGATCTGTCTGTTGTATTTCTTAGGGTCAAATCTGGGAAAACAAGTTTAAAAGTATTGATACCAAGCTGGTCATTACTATATTTGATTTGTAAATATGTCATCTTATGATAGCATTTATGGGGGCCATTGTGTCAAGAGTTTGTTTTCTTTAAGTATTTATACAAATAATCAAGCTAGGTAAAGGAATGTTTTATATGCATTCTAATCTCAGAAATTTGTAGGTAATAACATCAGGGGAAGTACTATTTGCCAATTACTAGTGCCTCCATTCATCAATACAACTGCAAGTGCATATTCTCTGTGTATAACTGTATAATTCAATCCAGTTTAATAGGAAGAATAAAATAAAATATCTATATCAAATGTTTCTAATGTTTAAAATGGCCCAAGCATGTATTATGTTTCATTTTTATTTAAAAACATTAAGAATGTGCAAGGCAACTGTGATGGATAATTACAGGCACAGCTATTGATATATTTTGCATTTGTGTTTATGTCTAAATACCTACTGCCTTCTTGATAAACTTCAATTAATATGCCTTCAAGTACTCTGAATGTAATTTTCTGATTAAATACATACACCAGACTCACCACCAACTCATTAATTTCACATAAATTGAATGTTAGTGTTTATATGCAGTTATATGTGAGAAATAGCACATCCAATAATCATTTTGCATTTAATATGAACTGAGAGGGTTTTTTTGATTCAGTCCTAACCAAATCCCTAGGACATAAACGAGGTGGTAACCGAATTCTGTGGCTTCAGAATTTGCACATTTAATGGGAAACAATTTCAAAGCCTCTGCTGGTCATTGGAAAGGCTGTTCCATTGTGCTTTTTCCACAGAGCAAAATCTTTCTGCGAACAATGCTTATTATTGATAGGTTTAAAACACCTCGGGTGCTTGCCCATTGTGTGATTGCTGTCACTCTGTCTTCTGAGCAGTGGGGAAGCAGTGATGGATAACATGGAGAATAATACATGATTCTTGATTGAATGCAAAGCTATAATTCAGTCTTGGGGTTCTGCTGACGTCACAGTGCATGAGAATACAACTCAAAGAGGTGTTTCTTTTACTTATTCTTTAAACCAGGCAATCCTTGTATTCAGGTATGAAGCCAGTGGATGAAGCCACAAACTCCAAAGACTTCCCTGGTGGTCCAGTGGTTAGGACTTTGATTTCCAAGGCACGGGGTGTAGATTTGACCCCTGGTCAGAGAGCTAGGACGCCACATGCCTCGTGGCAAAAAAAATTGAACCATTAGAAAAAAAATCCAGAAATAATATTGTAACAAATTCAGTAAAGACTTTAAAAAAACAAACATTCACTTAACATGGACTCCAGCCCTCGAGTGGTTTTTAAGGAGGAAATCTTCTGGGGGTGTAATTCCCGAGGTTGAGATCTGTGCCCTCAGGTGAGCCACAAGAGAAACTGGCACGGAGCATGCTGCTGTCTCCTATCCAGACCGCTCCTTGCAAATGGAAAGTGTTAGATATGGAGAATAGAACGCTCTCCTCCTGACTCTTCAAGATGTCTTCTGATCCAGGGTTTCCAATCTTTCTCTGGTGAGACTTATTGTCTGAGAGTTGTTCCCAAGACTCTCACCCCTGGGGATTCAGATTCAGGGGGTTTAAGCTGCAGCCTGGGGGAGTAGGTATATTTAACAAGCAGTTGAAGCTGATTGGTTAACAGAGTTTGCAAACATCCTTATCAGTCTCTTTTGGTGTCTTGCCTCAGAATTTCTTCTGCATTTGCAAGCTGCTTTACACAATTTAGCAATCAATGTAGTATTGGTTGATGCTGCCTCCAGTTAAATGAGAATATTTTTGGCAAAGGTTTTAACACATAACACATAGTATGTCTCAATAAATGAAAATGTCTCCCCTTCTTGCTTTAGTTGCCTCATCTATCAGAAATGTGACTTCCCAACCTCAATATTAACAATTCAAGAGTGAATATCAAGCTGTGTATTGCCTCTGTAGGCTCTGAAGTAATAAAGTAGGTATTTGGAAGTGATACATTGATTGATTTATGCTAACAGAGCTAGGATGAGACTGGCAGCTCCTTTTCTGTTCATACTTTTTTTTAATATCTAGAGCTTTAATACTTCCAAGGCTTATCAGGGAGTGAGTCTCTTTTCAGGCTTAGTTTACCCAGGTCACACTTTCCATGATCCCTTCAGCCTTGCAAAAATGAATAATAGTAAGAATAAGAAACAACAGCAGCAGCACTATTACAGTACTTAACACGTGCCAGGCACTCCTCTCAGTGCTTCAAGCACTGCGTGTAACTTATTTGCTATGCTTAGTTGCTTAGTTGTGTCCAACATTTTGCAACAATATGGGCTGTAGCCTGCCAGGCTCTGCTGTCCATGGGGATTCTTCAAGCAAGAATACTGTGCCCTCTTCCAGGGGATCTTCTCAATCAAGACATCAAACCCAGGTCTCCCACATCACAGACGGATTCTTTACCATCTGAGTCACCAGGGAAGCCCATATGTAACTCATTTAATCCTCCTAATATTCTTAATAAGACAGGTTCTATTATTATCATTTTGATTTTATCAATGAGGAAACTGAGGCACAAAGTTTAAAAATTTGCCTAAGGACAGTAACTAGCAAGGCTAGGATTTGAACCCATGTAACCTGGCAGCCAAAGATGGAGAAGCTGTATACAGTCAACAAAAACAAGACCAGGAGCTGACTGTGGCTCAGATTATGAACTCCTTATTGCCAAATTCAGACTTAAATTGAAGAAAGTAGGGAAAACACTAGACCATTCAGGTATGATCTAAATCAAGTCCCTTACAATTATACAGTGGAAGTGACAAATAGATTTAAGGGCTTAGATCTGATGGACAGAGTGTCTGAAGAACTATGGACAGAGGTTCATGACATTGTACAGGAGGCAGTGATCAAGATCATCCCCAAGAAAAAGAAATGCAAAAAGGCAAAATGGTTATCTGAGGAGGCCTTACAAGTAGCTGTGAAAAGAAGAGAAGCAAAAGGCAAAAGAGAGAAGGAAAGATATGCCCATTTGAATGCAGAGTTCCAAAGAATAGCAAGGAGATATAAGAAAGCCTTCCTCGGTGATAATTGCAAGGAAATAGAGGAAAACAATAGAATGGGAAAGACTAGAGAGCGCTTCAAGAAAATTGGAGATACCAAGGGAAAATTTCATGCAAAGATGGGCACAATAAAGGACAGAAATGTTGTGGACCTAACAGAAGCAGAAGATACTAAGAAGAGGTGGCAAGAATATACAGAAGAACTATACAAAAAATATCTTCGTGACCCAGATAATCACAATGGTGTGATCACTCACCTAGAGCCAGACATCCTGAAAAGCATAGTCAAGTGGACCTTAGGAAGCATCACTATGAAGAAAGCTCATGGAGGCGATGAAATTCCAGTTGAGCTATTTCAAATCCTAAAAGATGATGCTGTGAAAGTCCTGCTCTCAATATGCCAGCAAATTTGGAAAACTCAGCAGTGGCCATAGGACTGGAAAAGGTCAGTTTGCATTCCAATCCCAAAGAAAAGCAATGCTAAAGAATGCTCAAACTACCACACAATTGTACTCCTCTCACACACTAGTAAAGAAATGCTCAAAATTCTCCAAGCCAGACTTCAACAATATGTGAACCATGAATTTCCAGGTGTTCAAGCTGGATTTAGAAAAGGCAGAGGAAACAGATCAAATTGCCAACATCTGCTGGATCATCAAAACAGTGAGAGAGTTCCAGAAAAACTGTTACTTCTGCTTTATTGACTATGCCAAAGCCTTTAATTGTGTGGATCACAACAAACTGTGGAAAATTCTTCAAGAGATGGGAATACATGACCATCAGACCTGCTTCCTGAGAAATCTGTATGCAGGTTAAGAAGCAACAGTTAGAACTGGACATGGAACAACAGACCGGTTCCAAATTGGGAAAGGTGTACGTCAAGGCTGTATATTGTCACCCTGCTTATTTAACTTATATGCAGAGTACATCATGAGAAACGCTGGGCTGGAAGAAGCACAAGCTGGAATCAAGATTGCCGGGAGAAATATCAATAACCTCAGATATGCAGATGACACCACCCTTATGGCAGAAAGTAAAGAAGAACTAAACAGTCTCTTGATGAAAGTGAAAGAGGAGAGTGAAAAAGTTGGCTTAAAAGTCAATATTCAGAAAACTAAGATCATGGCATTTGGTCCCATCACTTCATGGCAAATGGATGGGAAACAAGGGAAACAGTGACAGACTTTATTTTCTTGGGCTCCAAAATCACTGCAGATAATAACTGTAGCCATGAAATTAAAAGATTCTTGCTCCTTGGAAGAAAAGTTATGACCAATATAGACAGCATATTAAAAAGCAGAGACATTACTTTGCCAACAAAGGTCCATCTAGTCAAAGCTTTGGTTTTTTTCAGTAGTCATGTATGGATGTGAGAGTTGGACTATAAACAAAGCTGAGTGCTGAAGAATTGATGCTTTTGAACTATGGTGTTGGAGAAGACTCTTGTGAGTCCCTTGGACTGCAAGGAGCTTCAACCAATCCATCCTAAAGGAAATCAGTCCTGAATATTCATTGGAAGGACTGATGCTGAAGCTGAAACTCCAATACTTTGGCCACCTGATGAGAAGGGCTGACTCAGTGGAAAAGACCCTGATGCTGGGAAAGATTGAGTGCAGGAGGAGAAGGGATGACAGAGGATGAGATGGTTGGATTTCATCACTGACTCAATGGACATGAGTTTGTGTAAGTTCTGGGAATTTGTGATGGGCAGGGAAGACTGGAATGCTGCAGTCCATGGGGTCACAATGTAACCCCACACAACTGAGCAACTGAACTAAACTGAATTGAACTAATTTGGCTACACAGTCAAATTAGTCAAATTTTTTTGTTGTTGTTGTTGAACTCTATTGATATGGAGAGATGGTCACAAGACACAGTGGAGGATGGGGAGAAGGCAAGTTACAAACAGTATTTACAGTATGGTCCTGTTTCATTTTAACTGCTTAGCAAAGTATATAATCCAATACATTTTTACATATTACCTTTAGCTAATATTCTATACTGCCCTTACTAGGAACATGGTTAGTCACTCACAGAGTCCTAGAACTATTATAGTACCTTGGACATAATCTAATCTAAACTAATGTTACAAGTAAAAAGATTGAGACCAAAGAAGGAAATGATTAACAATAAATAACCCCACTAGATTCTCTCTCTGATCCCACCTTTACCCTATATATGTGGTTACATTAAGTTTCAGGACATCTCTCTTGGAGACTGGTCCTGCCTAGTGCAGGACTCCTTTTATTGAAACTGCACAGTATTCTGAATGTTATATACCAGCAAAAAATATATACATAAAGCTGAGCTTACAAGAAAGAAAAGGCTGTCCCAGGCTCCCCTAAGGGCTTAGTGGTTAAGAACTCGCCTGTCAGTGCAGGGACATAGGTTCGATCCCTAGTCTGGGAAGATCCCACCTGCCGCACAGCAACTAAGCCCATGTGCAACAACTGTTGAGCCACTGCCGTGGAGCCCATGCTCCACAAGGGAATCCACTTCAACAAGAAGCCCAGGCACCTCAACGAAGAGTAGCCCCCATTCGCCGCAACTAGAGAAAGCCTGCACTCAGCAATGAAGACCGACCGCAGCCAAAAATAAACAAGCAGGTCTTTTAAAAAGAAAGGGATGTCCCAATGCCAGTGACAAACAGAAGTTCCCATGGGATAGAGCCTGTAGTTGGTATTGCTGTTACTGTGTAGTCAATAATACAGATACAAGATCCAAAAGGTACAAAAAGTATACAATAAATACCAGAGGCAAATAAGGATTTTACAGTCCATGCCAATGCAACTATATATGTTTGTAAATTCTTTTGTTGTTTATACAAATGATGGCATATTACATAGATTATTCAGTGTGTTTCTTCACTATGCAGTGTATAGTGAAGTGGTATATAGTTCCACAGTGATACCTATAGAACTACCTAATTCCTTTTACAGTTATAGATTAGTCTATTTTATGCATGTATCAAATTTTATATAAGCAGGTTCCTATTAGGGGAAAGTTGTTTGCATGTTTGTTATTTCTCTTTTTGTGGCTATATCCATTGAGTAAATTTCAAGAAGGAGAATTCCCAGGTCAAAGAATAAATTTTAAATTTTGATTAATAAACATTGTATTAATTCAATTCCCTGCAATAATCTTCGACAGTGATTCTTTCCCCACATTCTTAAAAAGCCAGTATTTTATCAAAATTTTTGTCTTTTGTCAATCTTGTATATAGTTCTCACTTGTATTTCCTTTATTATTATGAGATTTAGTACCTTTTCACATGTTTGAGTCATTTTCCCTTTTCTTTAAACTGTTTGTATCATTTGCCCATTTTACTATTGTTGAAGCATTTTATGTATTAAGGAAATTAGCCATTTGATTACACTACATAAGGCAAGAATGTTTTCCCAGTTGATTTGCTTTTTGACTTTGTTTACGGTAGTTTTTTTCTACAAAGAATTTTGTTTAAAGTTTTGATGAGTTTAAATGTATCAAAGTTTTCTTTTATGGTTTCTGAATTTTATGTCATACTTAGAGAATCCTTCCCATTGCAAGATTACATAAAAACAAATTCTCTCATGTTTCTTCCACAACTTTTATGAATCATTAAAAACAATCTTTGATCCATCTGGAATTTATTTTATTGCAAGATGTACAATGGATCAGGCTTCCCCGGTGGCTCAGCAGTAAAGAATCCACATGCAATACAGGAACCACAGGAGATTGGGGTTCAATCCCTAGGTTGGGAAGATCCCCTGGAGAAGGGAGGTGGCAACCCACTCCAGTATTCTTGCCTGGAGAATCCCATGGACAGAGGAACCTGGCAGGCTACAGTCCATAGGGTCACAAAGAGTCAGACATGACTTAAGTGACTTAGTACACACACATGCATGCATGTACAATGTATCAAACTCATTTTTTAAAAACCAATTGTCTAAGCACCATTTGTTAAATTATCTGGAACCCATGTATATTACTCTACTAATGATGTATGTAAAAACTGGAAAAGTGGTGACCACTAAGAGTTGTTCCTAATTAAGTAAATCTTGAAAGGGAGAAAGAGGAAGGTGGGGCAGAGAATATGAGACAGAGAGAGAAAGGGCAATATTTGGCCAGGAGTCCAAATTCAGACTGGAGAGTATGAATAAAGATACAGTAGGCTTATGATTAATTGATTCCAGTTGACTCCATGCAGGATGCTTCCTCTTCCTTTTTGACAATCACTTTCTACATTCTGGAGTTGATTTTGCTTTTCTGAGCAATTCCACTCCTGGATACATCTGGGAAAAAACCACTAATTCAAAAAGATGCACGCACTCCAGTGTTCATTCAGTTCAGTTCAGTCGCTCAGTTGTGTCCGACTCTTTGTGACCCCAGGAACCAAACAGCACGCCAGGCCTCCCTGTCCATCACCAACTCCTGGAGTTTACCCAAACTTACGTCCATTGAGTTGATGATGCCATCTAACCATCTCATCCTCTGTCATCCCCTTCTGCTCCAGCCTTCAATCTTTCCCAACATCAGGGTCTTTTCAAATGAGTCAGCTCTTCGCATCAGGTGGCCGAATGTGTTCATAGCAGCATTATTTATAATTGCCAAGATAAGGAAGCAATCTAAGTGTACATTAACAATTGAATGGATAAAGATGGGCCTGTGTATGTTAGTCACTCATTTGTGTTTGTGTCTGACTCTTTGTGACCCCATGGACTGTAGCCCACCAGGCTGCTGTGTCCTTGGGATTCTCTAGGCAAGAATATTGGAGTGGATTTCCATGCCCTCCTCCAGGGGATCTTTCCAACTCAGGGATCAAACCTAGGTCTCCTGCATTGCAGGTGAACTCTTTGACATCTAGCCACAAGGGAAGCAATCTAAGTGTCCATTAACAACTGAATGGATAAAGATGTAGTATATATATACATACACACATAAACATACACACAATGGAATACTACTCAGCCATAAAAAGAATGAAAATTTGCCATTTGCAGCAACATGAATGGACTTAGAAGGCATTATGCTAAGTGAAATAAATCAGACAAAGACAAATACCATGTGATATTACTTATATGTTGAATCTAAAAAACTAAAATAGTGAATAGAACAAAAAATAAGCAGACTCACAGGTATAGAGATCAAACTGGTTTTTCCAGTAGTCATATACAGATGTGAGAAGTGGATCATAAAGAATACTGAGCACCGAAGTATTGATGCTTTCAAACTGTGGTGCTGGAGAAGACCCTTGAGGATCCCTTGCACAGCAAGGAGATCAAACCAATCAATCCTAAAGGAAATCAATCCTTAACATTCGTTGGAAGGACTGATGCTAAAACTGAAGCTTCAATACTTTGGCCACCTGATGCGAAGAGCTGACTTATTGGAAAAGACCCTGATCTTGGAAAGACTGAGGGCAAGAGGAGAAGGGGGCAACAGAGGATGAGATGGTTGGGTGACCTCATCAACACAATGGACGTGAGTTTGAGCAAACTCTGGGAGATAGTGAAGGACAGGGAAGCCTGGTGTGCTGCAGCTCATGGGATTGCAAAGAGTGGAACACAACTTGGCAATTGAACAAATTATTTATCTGTGAATCTAAAAAATAAAAAAAAAAACAACTAGTGAATAGAATAAAGAGGAAGGAGCCTCACAGATATAGAGAACAAGCTAGTGGTTACCAGTGGGGAGAGGGTGAGGCAATAAAGAGTTAAAGATTAAGAGACACAAACTACTAGGTATAAGCTAAGCTACAAAAGTGCATTGTACAACATGGAGAATATAGCCAATATTTACAGTAAGTGGAGTATATCCTTTAAAACTGTGACTCTATACCTCAATAAAAGAAAAAATGAGCAAAAAAGAATATAGCTACATCAGATAACTTGGATGAACTAGAGGAAGGGAAAGAGTCAAGGGAGAAGCAACAGGATCCAATGGGCTGCATACCCAAGGGAAGGGCCTCTGCTCTGCCCCCTCCATCCTCCTGAGGCAGAAACTCTAGAGGCAGGGAAGGCAGAAATCCCAGATAGGTTTGGAGGGATTCAAAACCAAAGACAGCCTGAGCCAAATTTGTCAGTAAGGTCTATGTCAGGGGGAGGCTTTGAATAACATTGACCAGCAGAGTAGACATGGCCCAAGGGGAGTCTGCGGATGGACGGCAGATAAAACCACTTACTATGGCCCGCAGCAGGACAGTGGGAGTGGAACAGAACACCCTCTCTGTGCTCATGAGATATAGCAGTCTTCGCAAGGAAGACACCGCAATGACGCAGATGGACAGATGACCCAAAAGCAATGACAGATTCCAGAGAAGGCTAGTACAGAATGATAATTACTGAGGACATGACTTCCTCTCCAGCCCCTTGGCCTTACAAAAACCCTTGGAACAAGAATGCAATCTCAAGTAAACATGAGGTTGCACAGTCCAAGATTAAGAGTTGGGCCCCTGACAGACAGGGGCTTGTAATAGAAGCACACTTTTACAGTAAAAGCGTAAAAAACATTTCTTCCATACTTGAGTTTGGTAGCAAGTTTCATAACTCCTGGAAGTTGTTAAGAGATAACCTGAGGCATATTAAACATTTTGGGGGTTTATTTTAACAAATAACAATTTGAACTAAAGTGGAAATAGCTTGGAACACTCCACCAACAGGAACTGGGGAGAGAAAAGGTGGAAGCAAAGTAAGGAAATTATTGATTGGTTATAGCCTGAAGCTTAATTGGTTGTTTGTGATTGGATGTCCTTAGATTTCAATTACATGACCTAGAGGCAAGTCAGGCTTAGATTTTGGCTTGCTTGTGCAGGCTGCTGTAGCATTAGAATCACCTCAGTCTAATGGCCTCCTTGTTTAATTAGCTTAACAAGGTCAGCTATTGAAATCATTGCCACAAACTGGAGAAGCATCTTAGACCACAAGTTCAAGAGAAGAATAAGAGGAGAGACTTCAATGAAGTGGCTCCTGGAACAGTAAAAATGGGTTAATAATGAGGATAATATTCCTCCATTTAGAAGTACATTAAATTTCAAGGCACTTTTGATTTGTTGCTTAATTTGGTTGTCAACCTTGTGAGATGATAGAGGCAGATATTATTATCATCTGACTTTTACAAATGAGAGCACTGAGAACAACAAAAAAGCTATCACTTGGCTTTACTATCCCATAATAAAGGGCAGGCCCTTCTCAACCTCAGCACCAATGACATTTTGGGCTGGATGATTCTTTGTTGTGGGGATGTGTTGTGTGCACTGAAGGGTGTTTGGCCGTCTCCCTGGTCTCTACACACCAGATGCCAACAGCATCACCAATGGTGACAACCAAGAATGTCCCCAGATATTGCTGAATGTTCAGAGGGAGCAAAATCTGCCCCCCATCTCAGACCACCTCCACTCACCTTCCCCGCTTGAGAACCACTGAACTAAAATGAGAGTTGAGACGTAGTGCAGGGTCTGGACTCTTAGTTCCAAGTACATAGAAGAAATCCAGGGCTCCTCCCTCATCCCCCCAGGTCTAGCCGGCCATAACACCGACACACCTGAAACCTCTTTAAAATGTTCTCACAGCATTTTATCTCTGAAAGCAACCTTAGCATTCATCTCTACACTTTCAATTTACATGTGAAAACGCTGAACTTTGTAAAGTTTCAGTTATTTTTCCAAGAGCATGAAGCTGGTGTGTGGGGGACCTGGCACTTGAACCTGAGTCTCCTCTGTCAAAGTCAGGATTTGACCTGCTACCTCACCAATGCCTAGAGCTGACATTGGTTCAGAAATACTCCAGAGCAGCCTTGGGAAGAAAAGCTGGATATTTCCTAGCTGGCTGTCCCTCTATAAAAAGATATTTTTAGCAAAATGGGGGAAAGTCAGCATTCAGCTCAATTGAAAATACGTCTGGCATTAATTCATTGTTAATTGACCAGGATGAGTAAAAAGATGGCTACTTCCAAGGCTTCTCTAATGGAACTATTAGTGAATTTTCAGGTCAACTAACTCCTGTCACTGTCTGACAAGGGAAATGGCAATCATTTGCCAGTGTTAGCACGGCTCTTGCTGCTCTTGAAAACTGGAATCAGTCATCCTGGGATGTCAAGTTTCGTGTCTTGACTCCGTCTGTAATTCTCTACCCCACACTCCTCCACCCAGAGACCCTTAACTTCACTTGAATGGCCTCAGGTTTGCCTGAAATGTGCATAAATTTTGCCCCTTCAAAGAGCTTCTTTGGAAATCTGGTTTGATCCCTCACACAATGCTGTAGTTTCATTAGAATTACCACCTACCACTCCCATTGATCAATGTGGAAACCAAAGTTCAGGCAGTTACTTGACTTGCCAAAGTTTTCACAGATGGTAAATAGCCAGACAAGATTTCACATCCAGGGTCCAGCAACAAGTCCCTTGCTATCACTGCTTGGTGGCTTTCTTTTGCCACATCATCTGCACCATCTCCTTTCACTTTGCTTATTTTTCTTTCTTTTCCCATGACACTCGTTGTGTGTGTATGTGAGTGTGTGTGTTGGGAATGGAGAGTTGGATAAATGGGAAACCATTTCAGTTACTATAACTAACCATAGTTTTCTCTTTTAACAAATATTTAATTGAGCATTTACTTTTAGGAACTCATCTAGGTGCTGGGGATGCCAGTTCATAAGCTAGAGCCCCAGGTCCTCAGAATGACGTTCAAGGTCCACCATAATTTGATCCTGAGCTACCAGCCTCATCTTGATCCACTTCCTGTCATACAACCTACCCACCTACCGCCCCAACAAGTCCAGTGCTCTCTCACTCGCTCTTTTCTCTCTTCCTTTGCATGTGCTATCTGGAGGGCCTTCTCCCTCGGCTATCTGGTAAACCCCTATTCTTACATTAAGGTTTTTTCAGGTGTCACCTCCTCTATAAAAGCTTCCCTGCTTTTCATGATGAAGCTAGTCAATTACATCTCTTTTTGCTGTGAGATTAGTTCATACCTCTGTTGTAAAATGTTCATACTGTATTATAATTATTTACATTCATGTCTGACTCACTTGTATGATGTGTGAAGGCAGGGCTCATGGCTTACTCAAGGGAGTATTTCCTACACTAGTACATGATGGGTGACTGATATACATTAGTTGACTAAACTCAACCCTGAATCAGAGAGAACGGCAAAAAGGCACAGAAAATCCATAGACCAGAGTTATTTAAAACAAAATATCATATGATATCACTTACATGTGGAATCTAAAAAAAAAATGACACAAATGAATTTATTTGCACAACAGAAGCAGACTCACAGACATAGGAAACAAATTCATGTTTACCAAAAGGGCATGGGGGGGGGGCGGATAAACTAGGAATTTGGGATTAACATATACACACTACTCTATATAAAATAGGCAATCAACAAGGACCTATTGTATAGCACAGGGAACTATTTTTGTAACAACTTATAAGGGAAAAAAATTTGAAAAAATAGGTCTATGTGTATGTATCTGAATCACTTTGTTGTACATCAGAAAATAACACAACATTGTAAACCGATTATTCTCCAATAAAAATAAATAAAACAATGAACTGATAACTTGTTAGTTACCATTAGACACAGGGCTCAAATCTTTTACTGGTTCTTTGTCTTTGATTAGTGTACACATCACCTTTACTTAACAATCCCTTCAGAGCAACTGCTTCTATGATTGTCTTGAGTGAATTCCAGGGAAGAAGAAAGCAATTGACTATAATACCAATCACATTTGTCCCATCACTTCTGACCTTCAACCACGTCTTCACCACCAAAGCATAGCAGGGAATTAAAGCAATTCAACAAGTACCCCAATAAACTTGGATTTGATAGCCAGTGGCAAATATTTATGAAATATTTACGTGTTAATGACAGTACTATATAACAATTTCCAAAGCACAGTTACAGATGCTATTCCTCTCAATAACCATGAAAGTTCAGTTACCCTCACTTTACACATGGGAAAACCAAGGCCCAGAAATGTGCTCAGAGTTACTAAGCTAGTAAGCAGTAGAGTCAAGATTCAAGATACAGATCTTCTTACTCCGAATCCCATGTTCTTCCAATTCCATGCAGTTGAGGATAGAGCATGTATTTTGTTTATTCTTTTGTCTATCCAGAATAGTGCAATATGCTTGTTGAATAGAGGTATTTTGATATACAAGGTTAAAACTTCTTTCTCATCTATATTTAATTAGTTCATTTTTCATCTACTTTTATCCACCCCATTCATATCAAATTTGTGCATCCCTGCAATTGCCTGCCATTGTGCTCAGCACTAAAGATAACAGGTATTTTTCTGTCTCCAGCACCTACTTTGCATGATCTGGCACATGGGGTGCTTAACAAATGTACGTGCATGTGCTCAGTCACTAAGTTGTGTTCAGCTCTTTGCAACCCCATGGACTGTAGCCTTCCAGGCTCCTTCATCCATGGAATTCCCCAGGCAAGAATACTGGAGTAAGTTGCCATATCTTCCTCCAAGGGGTCTTCCTGACCCAAGGATGGATCCCGTGTCTTCTGCATCTCCTTCATTGGCAGATGGATTCCTCACCAGCAGGCTCAGGATCTAATATACATCACTGAAGTAATATTGAGCTGTGTTATCTTTTCTTTCACCTACTCTTCACATCAATCTATTATCTGTTTTTACATATGGAAACATTGAGCATCAGTGGAATTTAATACCTCTGCTTCAGTAGTGTTTGGATTTAAATCTTGATTTCATATTTAAAATACTAATTTGATGCACCTTCTAGAAGCAGATGTGTTGTAATAAGAAGAGTCCAGTTCTGAAGTCAGAAGACCTGAGAGAATCCCACCCCTGCTACATACTAGCTATATGGCCTTGGAGGAATCAGTTAACCTCTAGGACTCAGTGTTCTCCATATATAATGAGAAAAACAATACTTCACCTGCTGACCACACATGGTTATTGTGAGCATAGTAAGTACAAGAATAAGTGTAAGAAGGACTAATCCAAGGCATTGACTTGGGCCTTCTTCTGAAAGGGCTGTGGCCTTACTCTTCCTGAGTCCCAGGACAGTGCTTGCTGACATCACCTGGATGGGTCATTGTCAATGGATAGCAATCGACTCTTCATATCAGAACACGCTAATTATATTTATTCAACTGTAGGAAATGTGTGTGTGTGGGCGTGCATGCCTGTACATTTGAATAGGTGCAGTAGAAAGTGTGAGTTTGGAGGTCAGACAGAGCTGCCTTTAAATCAGTCCAACATTCATTAGACATATAACTTTGGACAAATTGTTGTCACACTAACCCTCAATTTCCTAATCTGTAAGATGCAGATAATAGGTTGTTACGAGACTGAAACAAGACTAAATGCCTCTAGGATGACCTAAGCTTGTTCCTCAATAAATGGTAGCTTTTACTATCATCAACATTATTATCTACAAATAATATGCATTCTGGTTTTGATATTGACCCTAATCCCTCCCTCTGGTTCAAAATTGGGAAAGGAGTACATCAAGGATATATATTGTCACCCTGCTTATTTAACTTACACATAGAGTACATCATGGGAACTGTCAGGCTGGATGAAACACAAGCTGGAATCAAGATTGCCAGGAGAAATATCAATAACCTCAGATAAGCAGATGACACCACTCTCATAGCAGAAAGCAAAAAGGGACTAAAGAGCCTTTTGATGAAGGTGAAAGAGGAGAGTGAAAAGTCTGGCTTAAAACTCAACATTCAAAAAATGAAGATCATGGCATCTGGTCCATCACTGCATCGCAAATAGATGGGGAAACAATGGAAACAGTGACAGACTTTATTTTCTGGGGCTCCAAAATCACTGTGGATGGTGACTGTAGCCATTATATTAAAAGACACTTGCTCCTTGGAAGAAAAATTATGACCAACCTAGACAGCATATTAAAAAGCAGAGACATTAACTTTGCTGACAAAGGTCTGTCTAGTCAAAGCTATGGTTTTTCCAGTAGTCATGTATGGATGTGAGAGGAGAAGGGGATGACAGAGGATGAGATGGTTGGATGGCATCCCCAACTCAATGGACATGAGTTTGAGTAAACTCCGGGAGTTGGTGATGGACAGGGGAGCCTGGCATGCTGCAGTCCATGGGATTGCAAAGAGTTGGACATGACTGAGTGAGTGACTGAACTGAACTGAACTGAAGTTACTTTTTGTGGCCCTATTAGACAACTCCCCATGGCAAGAGCATCCTGGGATTTTATTCTTTTATGACTTTAATGGTCAATATTACATTAACTGTAAAGAGCTGTATGGATGTTAACTTCTCTTTTTTTGGCGGAGGCAGGGGATGGGCACACAACATGGCATGTGGGGTCATGGTTTCCCAACCAGAGATCAGACTAATGTCCCCTGAAGTGGAAGCATGGAGTCTTAACCACTGGACCACCAGGGAGATCCCCAGACGTTAGCTTTTAAGGTTAGCTGTACTAATATTAGTATCTGATGATTACTAAGTTATGGACAAAAACTAGGAAAGTTAATATTTCACAGACGCTTATTAAAGGCTACTGAATTTCACTGAAGTTAAAGTCTTGTTCATAAATAAAATAGAACAAAAAGAACTTCCAAGATATGCATTGCATCTTGCCAATCGCTACTAGAATAATCTTCCCTTTGTCACGTCTTCTCACTGCTCAAGAACATTTCATTGTATGCTACTGCCTTGGGATCATCTAAACTTGTTATTCTGGAAGCGCTTTCATAACCTTTCCATCCCAACCCTATATCCTGCTACTTACTCTTCTCCTCCTCCTTCCACCCGATGTGAACCGATTGCTCCAAACAACTGCAGTACTCACTGTCCATAAATTAGTCCATGTACATTCTTACTTCCTTACCCTTGATGAAGCCTTTCTCCTCCTTCTCATGTCTTCTTGACCCCCACCTGTCCATCCAACTCTAGACCTCCTTCAAAGCCAAGCTCAGTGTATACTCTCCATAGAGATCACTCTTGCCCCCCAGTTCTGAAATTACCAGTCATCAGCTTGCTCATTTGATGTTGACTACATGACCATAGTAGTTTACCAGTGGTTTCACAGAAGTTTTCTCTGGTAATAAAGAGGTTTATCTAGTAATAAAGAGGTTTATCTAGTAATAACGATAGCTGCTTCTTATGGAACATTCCTATGTTCTGCTCTCTGCTGAGTGCTTACAAACGTTATGTTTCATTCTCACAGTCGCCCTAGGTAGGAGATCCCCCTTTGATAGATGAAGAAGAATCAAAGGCATAGATTGGTTTTGTAAGTTACCCAAATTCACAGAGTTGACAAATGGCAGGGATGAGGGGCACACTTCTTTCTGATTGAATCCAAGGGCCAACTTCTTAAGCATCACACATGCTGTCTGCATTTTGCAATGTAGCATAAACAGGTTAAATGATACAACCATGGTAAGTGACAGCCCCCCCTCCTACCCAGTTTGGTCTCATCCAAACAACTTTCCAGTATACTAAATATATGATATTGCCCTTACTGTATTTAATGTTTGTTTTATTATTTAGCCTGACACAAAGTGTTGTCTACTCAGCTCAAAAATTTCTGAAGACAATGATCAGGGGACTGAAGTTTTGGGCCTCAGACAAATGACTAGTGGTTAAGGCACCAACAATGGGGCTGATGATGTATGTGGTGGCTTGAGTTGGGAGGAGATGGGCTGATGTGGGCTGCAATGACCATTTCCTTAGTAAGCCTGGGTAAAACTTCATGGATTTCTCTTTGAAGGGTGACTACCTTGATATTTCAAAAACCTGCTTTAGTTTGTTCGTCTGCTGAAAGCCAGTCAGTCTTTGCTATGACTGCTTTTGTTCCACTAATGCCAGGGTTGCTCTGTGTAGTCTCTGGGACTGTCCAGGGAAGAGACCACAGAGAATCAGTGCCTGTTAAAGTGAAAAAGCTGAAGTTCCAGAGAAAACATCAAAATACTCCCATTCTTTTCAATACAAGACCAGATGCTCAGCAGCAGGTATGTAGAATGAAAGTGATGACAATATAATAGTAATAAACATTTTACGTGCCTGCAGCTACTGTAACAGGACCATCTAACAGAAATGACTCTCAATGCCCATGTGGTGTGCTGGGGCTGTGCCTTTCACACGCATTTTGCATATGGCGCCCCAAAATACAGTGTAAACGATAGAAATACAATAAAATCTCTTCTCTTTCATTTTTATGAGGTGGATGCTGTGGGGAAAATTTGCAAATAGTGGCTACATGTAAATTGAGGGAAATTTGCAAATGACTTTGCACATAGTTTGTAGTAGCGCAGTAGCCTTAATAATAATCAAGCACAGCATCTGCACTGAAAGCATGTTAGCTGTGCAGTTTCCATTTCAGTAGTAATACCTTACAACTATATAGCACCACATAAACATGCCTTACAGCACTAAAGTAGTCTCTTTCCCAGATTCACTTACGTCTGTCCATCTGCTAAACTTCTACTTACCATCTGATTCTGGGATACAGTATGTAAAGGCTTATCATTGCCTCCCATATTCTCCAAAAGCTTCTATCTGTAGTAAAGCTAACACTTTGTTCTCCATCTGACTCCCTTTGCCTATCTCAACTGGTTTGGGGAGAGGAGAGCAGTCCTATTGATTGTACCTGCCTCAGATTCCAGGGTGAAGAGTTATGACAGCGTATGATGAGCACTTGGTATGGTTCCCGCACAGTAAAGGGGAACTGCTCTTAACTAAGAGCAATTTGGGATGTGACTCACCCCCACTCGATTGTCCCTAAGAGTGGGGAGAAGACCTAGCAGGTGCACCTTGCAGATCGGTAAAGCCAGAGGTTCCAGGACCCCAGAGAGACTTTTGGAAAGAAATGGCATTGCCACCTGGAGGTGAGGACTGTCACTGGGAGCCATAAAAATATGTCATTGGAAGGATGCAGATTCTTGTCATGTTATGATGATTACTCCTCTACATCCCAACATACATCTCCCCACTGCCCTCCCGCTATCAGATAGCTTCACATACATGCACAAACACACAGAAGTGCACTCTATGGGAGCAGGGTCTTTGTTGGTCTTGGTCAACGTTATCCCTAAGAGTCAAAAACTGTGTCTTCAGAGGAAAAGGAGATGGTGGGAGAAGTTGAGAGAGTAGGATTGACATACATACACTACCACATGTAAAATAGATAACTAGTGGGAAGCTGCTGTATAGCACAGGGAGCTCAGCTCAGTGCGCTGCAATGAGCTAGAGGGGTGGGATGGGCAGCGGAGGGAAGTCCAAGTGGAAGGAATACAGCTGATTCACTTCCTTGTACAGCAGAAACTGACACAACATTGTAAAGTAATTGTGCTCCTATTAAAAAATAAGTAAAAAACTGCGTCTAGAGCAATTAAGGCCTTCAGAGAGTGCATTTGTTAAATTTATTCAGTCATTTGCTCATTCATTCTGCAAACATGTGGTGAGTGTTTACTATGTGCTAGGCACCATGGTAGGTCTTCTTGTGTGTGGTATGTTGGGAAGATATTAGGGCTCTGGAACTGCTCCTGCCTTTTGACCCCCATCAGTGGATGCATCTCTCTGGGCTTTGGTTCCCTCACTTTCCCAAACAGGGACTGACTGCATGGCTCCTCTGTCTCTTCCATGGCCACCATTTCCTGAGGATGGAGGCTGATCCTCCACAGCTTCAGGAAAACAATCCAGTTGTTCAGTGAACCCTTCTTTGTCCTTAGAGGTGGTGGCAAGGAGGCTGTTGGTTTAACCAATGACATTTGGAGGGCTCACAACCCAGAGGAATGTTTTTCAGGACCATGACAGTGAAGCCTTCCTTGACACTTCTGGGATTTATTTAGTCTCTCAGAGCTTCACACTTCTCTGGAATTACTGTTGTTGTTTTTCTTCACTAGGTGCTGTGTTGGGACAGCTCCAAGCCTAGTAGAAATTTGTCTCTTTTTAATTATTTACCCAGAATGTTACATTTTGGAATTGCCTTGGGAATAGGCATTACCCATTGACAGAATGCTTAATGGGAGCCTGTCAAACTACTCCTCTAGGATAGGTTAAAAATGACACCCATCTGCCAGGTTCTTTGAAGCTTCCCCAAGTTTCTTGCAAAGTTGATTTTGAGTTGGGTGGCACTGATCCTCATATAACTGATGAAAATACTGACCATAAATTCAGAGATCAAAAAGGAATTTGAGAAAGAAATCATCTCTTTCCTTCTTCACCCAGATGTTGCCTCTTTCTTAAAGAAAAGAATAGTCGTGTGTCCCTGAGCCCCAGGATGTAAGGTGACCCCAGGAATTGAGCAAGTCTGTCAGGAAACAGACTGACCTTAGGTTGCTGAGCAGCATCTGGTTACTGTCCATACCTGGTCTGGGCTAGTCCTGGCTCTTCCACTGACTGACTGTGGGATCTTGAGGATGTTGTTCCCTCTCTGAGAGAAAGTTTTTTCTCTGAAAGCTGAGGATGTTGGTCCAGTGAATTCTGAGGTCTTTCCAGTTCCAACATTTTGTGTGTCTGAGACTCAGCGTCACACTTCTGGCTCTCTTGAGGCTCCTAGACTCTGGGCCCTGACTGCATCTAAGCAATCTTCTTGGATTTGATCCTTTTCTGCCTTTGACCTAAAGCAACTATAAGCAGATTTTTTTGGTAAAGGTCTCGATAGTAGTCGAGACCTTAGTCTTCTTGCACCTACTTGACTTTACCATAACTGAAAGCAACCATCAGTAATATGCAAAAGCATTGGGTGTTTCTGTGTTTGAGCACAACTTTTTTTTTTTAATGAAAACAGATGCTTGGCCCCCTGGCAGTAGTTTGTGACGCCTGACCCATAAAATATCTTCATGAGACTTCCACCTTCTTTCATAGTCCCTCCCTGGCCACATGACACAGGTCCTGGTACATCCTGACCAGCCCTGCTGACTACACTCTGGCACAGTGATCAAGCAATTTCAAGAAGGTGATTATTTGTCCTCTTTCAAATATGTAGAGGTCAAAATGTACTGGTTTGCTTTTGTTTTAGCCATTTATCCATTCATCCTATCTCCCATCCATTTCATTCAACACATATTCACTGGTCATCTCCCATAGAACAGACACACCCTAGGTTCTGGGAACACATGTGGAAGTTCTTCCCAGTTCTTCCCAGGAGCCTGGGCACTTACGGTGAGAGCCGTCCAAGGTCCAGTCAGCTTGCTGTCCTGCTTCTCTTTCTCCGTTTTCAAATTCCCAGGATCCTAAAAAACATCTGGATGCTAATTGTATTGTATTTATTCAATTTTGGGGCTTCCCCAGTGTCTCAGCAGTAAAAAACCTGCAGGAGATGCGAGTTCAATCCCTGGGTCAGGAAGACCCCTAGGAGGAAGGCATAGCAACCCACTCCAGTATTCTTGCCTGGAGAATCCCATAGATAGAGGAGCCTGGTGGGCTACAGTCCATAGGGTCGCAAAGAGTCAAGACGACTGAAGCAACTTAGCACACACGCACACATTCAATTTGTAAGTGTAGCTGCTTCCTCTATCCCCTCCGAGTTTCTTTTTTATTATTTTATGTATTTACTTATTTATTTTTGACTGTGCTGGGTCTTTGTGGCTGCATGAGGGCTTTCTCTAGTTGCGGAGAGCAGGGGCTACTCTCTAGTTCCAGTGCACAGGCTTCTCTCTGCTGTGGCTTCTCTTGTGGTGGAGCAGCAGCTTCAGGGCATGTGGACTTCAGTAGTTGCAGCCCATGGGCTTAGAGGTCCCACGGCATGTGGAATCTTCCTGGACCAGGGATCGAACCTCTGTCCCTGCCTTGGAAGGAGGATTCTTAACCACAGGGCCACCAGGGCAGCCCCATTCTAGTTCTCTTAACTTGAAGAGGTATTTTCTCCTCAGTTGAGTGAGACTTGATTATATTTCCTATCTGTCCAAAGAGGACATTACATGAAAGAGCAGAAAGGACTTCTCTTACACTCTGAACAGAAGTAAATTGCCTTTGGGATAGCACTGCCAACAAGAAGAACACTTCATTCTTAGAATTTCTATATACTCATAGATTCCCAGCTGAACCAGGGGGAATAATGCCCAAAGAGCCAGGTTAGCTGAGTCACTCCTTTAACAAGAAGATTCCACTAGCAGGGGGGAAAAAAAGAGGAAAATCAATATTCCTTTGTCTGGTCTAGGGAAAGTGCTAAAGTTATTTAGGCCATTAAACAGCAATGACTACAAATAAAAACGAATCCCTCTCATCATTAGTAGTCAAGCTGCTGTTGAGTTTTATCTCTCTCACCAGGAGATACACATAAATTTTCAGATATGGCAAACAAGGAAAGTAAACTGACTTCCAAGTCATAGATACAAAAAACTGAGAAAAGAATGTTCTGATTTAAAATTATAATAACATTTTCTAATAACGTATTATGTTATTCTTTCAGGAGAAAATGATTCTTTGAAGAATAACATTATGATGATGACGATGGCAATGATGATTTTGCTCAGAAAACAAGTGATTTGAGTAGGTGCATCACCAAATTCAGAACACTAGAATTCCACTTATTCAGTTCAGTTCAGTTCAGTCGCTCAGTCGTGTCCGACTCTTTGTGACCCCATGAATCGCAGCACGCCAGGATTCCCTGTCCATCACCAACTCCCGGAGTTCACTCAGACTCACGTCCATCGAGTCAGTGATGCCATCCAGCCATCTCATCCTCTGTCGTCCCCTTCTCCTCCTGCCCCCAATCCCTCCTAGCACCAGGGTCTTTTCCAATGAGTCAACTTTTTGCATGAGGTGGCCAAAGTACTGGAGTTTCAGCTTTAGCATCAGTCTTTCCAAAGAACACCCAGGACTGATCTCCTTTAGGACGGATTGGTTGTATCTCCTTGCAGTGCAAGGGACTCTCAAAGTCTTCTCCAACACCACAGTTCAAAAGCATCAATTCTTTGGTGCTCAGCTTTCTTCACGGTCCAACTCTCACATCCATACATGACCACTGGAAAAACCATAGCCTTGACTAGACAGACCTTTGTTGGCAAAGTAATTACATGATACATAATTGAGTCGATAAGTTTGTGCATCTCTTTCTCATTTTTGTCCTGATCTTTCCTTTCTCAAATGTTTATTGAGCCACCCATGATGTTTTAAACACTGAACTGGGTTCTGGAAATAGGATGAGAGATAAGACACCATCATTCTTTTGCTTAAAATCCTTCAGTGGCTGGCCCTTGCTGTTAGAGTAGTTTAAATACAATCTATTGCTGTTGTTGTTTAGTTGCTAAATTGTGCCCAACTCTTGTGAGGCAAGAATACTAGAGTGGGTTGCCATTTCCTTCTCCAGGGGATCTTCCCAACCCAGGGATCGAACCCATGTCTCCTGCATTGGCAGGTAGATTATTTATCACTGAGCCACCAGGGAAGTCCAAAATGCAATCTATACCCTGTCCACCTCTCCAGTCGCATCTGTCCTCACTCCTCATGCTTTAGTGCTGCAGTCATCTGGGCCTTCCAGCTTCTCCCACAAGCCCCAGAGCCCTCCTCCCTCAGAGCCTTCCCACCTGGTGTTTCTTATGCCCAGCTTCCCTCCATCACCCCGTCCTCCTCAGAATCTGAGCAAATACCTTGCCCTACCTAACTCCTAACCAACGTGGTTGCTGGTTAAATCTCTTCTTCTGGGAAGCCTTCCCTGTCTCCACTGACTAGGTTCGATCTCCTTGTTTTGTGCTCTCAGGGCACTCATTACAATTCAGTCGACCAGCTGTGTAGTTACTGCGGTGACTTGTCCAATGCCTCCTCTCTGCTTTGAACAGTAAACTTCATGAGGGCAAAGACTAGTTCACCACTATCCCATGGATTTCGGCACTGTGCTTATCCTAGAGCACAGGGAAGCACCAGCATACTGGCTTGGGGCAACAGTAGAGCCTGAGTAGAGCCTGGAACATCCTAAGGATAAACTTGATTCAATTTTGTAATTTTTCTCTAAATTAGCATAACAGTCTCGTGAAAGAAAAAGATGATTAGTGATTAGACACATATATATGCATGTATATACACACATACATATACACTTTCTTTTTTTAATTTTTAGAACACTTTTACATCCACAGCAAAATTGAGATTTGTCCCCACAAATGTCCCCACTACAATCAATGAAGCTACGCTAATCCATCATGATCACCCAAAATCTGTAGTTTACACTAGGGCTCACTTTTGGTGTTATACGTTCTATAGATTTTTAACAAATGCATCATCTACCATTATAATATCCTATAGAATAGTTTCACTGCCTAAAAATCCTCTATGCTCCACCTATTCATCTCTCCCTCCCCCCAACCTGGGCAATGACTAATCTTTTTATTGTCTCATAGTTTTGCCTTTTCCAAATAGGTGTAGTTGGAACTATACACTATGTAGCCTTTTAGACTGGTTTCTTTACTCACTAATGTGTATTTTATGTTCTTCTGTCTCTTTTCATGGCTTGATAATGCATAGTGCTGAATAATATTTCATTGTCTGGATATATCACAACTTACTTATCATTTACCTACTGAAGGATATTTTAGTGGCTTCCAGGTCCTGGCAATTATGAGTAAGGCTGCTATAAATAGTACCCTGTGTGGATGCATATTTTGAACTTCTTTGGATAAATACCAAGGAGTATAATTGCTAGATTATATGGTAAGAGTATATACAGTCTTGAAAGAAACTGCCAAGCTGTCTGCCAAGGTGGTTGAACCATTTCACTTTCTGACCAGCAATAATGAAGCGTTCTTGCTGTGCTACACTGTCGCCAGCATTTGCTGTTGCCAGTCTTCTAGGCCAGTCTTCTAAGGTTCTACACACCTTACCAAAAGGTGTAGTGGCATCTCCTTTCTGTTTTAAGTTGAATCTCCCTGATGACATATGATATGGAGCATCTTTTAATGTGCTTATTTGCTATCTATATATCTTCTTTGGTGAGAGACCTGTTGAAGTTTTTGGCTAATTTTTAAATTAGGTTATTTTCTTATCGTGTTTGTATATATGTGTTTTCTTGGTCGGACCACACAGCATGTGGGATCTTAGTTCCCTGACCAGGGACCAAACCTGTGCCCCCTGTAGAAGTGCAAGTTCTTACCCACTGGACCACCAGGAGAGTCCTTGTTTTCTTATTGTTGAGTTTTAAGAGTTGTTTGCATATTTTGGGTAAGAGGTTTTATCTGTTATCAACAGAGTAGGTTTTGAAAAGGTGTTCTCCTAGTCTGTGGCTTGTCATTTTTCTTTAAAGTTAGAAGTTGTGACCGTTTCCTGATAGTAGACTTATACTTTCCGGATTCTTACAGCTTTCTCTGGTATTCTCATTCCAGAGCTAGAAAAGATTTCAGAGCCTTTTTCCCCCCACATGTTTTGTGGCAGAGTTAACTTTTATAAGTTGTCAAGCCACAGGAAGCTTTATTTGTCTTTTACACCCAGAGGACAAAACTCCAGGCTATTATTTTGTGCCAATAACACCTAAAGACAAGTTTCCAAAAATTCCTCAGGCCATACATTGTGGGCAGCTTGCCTGCAACAAATAGCATTTAAACTGAATTTCAGTTTCACTTTAGCAGTGAAATAAAACCATACAACAACAGAAATAAAGCCTATTAAAGAGATGCAAGAGGTCTCGCATATGCTATCCCTTTAAAAACTAACAATTGCATTATTAAGAAAATAACTACTGAATAATTAGGACAACATGCTAACTCAAGGTCTTTGCCTCGCAGCCAGGAACCAGTCTCTGCTCAGTGTGTAAACGAAGTCCCAGCTTCCAATCAGGTAATGCATTTTGGAAATATTGACATTTAAGTGCAAATATTTTTTCCTGTGGTCTTTGTCCCCTGTCAGTCTTAGTGGGTTCTCACTTCTGGGCTGCAGAAACACATGGATCTTGTGACACAGTAGCTTGGTCACCTCCACAGCCCTCCTTTTTATCCTAATTGTTATTTTATTGCTGTATATTTTCAGAGTTTGTTTCCACAGGGCCCTGGTGGCTCAGATGGCAAAGATCTGCCTACAGTGCAGGAGACCTGGGTTCAATCCCTGGGTTGGGAAGATCTCCTGGAGAAGGAAATGGCAATCCACTCCAGTATTCTTGCATTTAAATCCCATGGACGGAGGAATCTGGTGGGCTATAGTCCATGGGGTCACAAAGAGTCGGACACAACTGATCGGCTTCACTTTCACTTTCCACAGACTAGATTCTTAACCCAATTGTCTATATCTCTCTCACATGAACTGCTTTAAAGTAGAACATGATGAAGTGAATGTTTTCTCTGGTGATAACCTTTCTAAGTTTCTGCTTCCTTCTAAGTGGAAAGCAGTAATCATTTCTACCTCAGGGTTGTTGTGAGGTTTAGTGAGAGAATGCCCATATTTAATGTCATACCTGGTAAGTAGTAAGAATTCCATAAGTGTTTGTGGTGATAATAGAGATGATAATGAACACAGGATCATGAGTCCTGTGTATTTCAACCATGCACATTCATACCTGACCTTGGAGAAGCATTAGTCAGTGTTCCCCAGCGCGCCTGGAACTGCAGCAGGCATATAGCTGCTGACATGTGAATGACTTATGCAAGCTGGGTCTGTGGCATGACCTCCTGGTCCCCGTCTAGGACTTGTTTTTCTAAGTGAATCAAATTTACCAAGGAACATCTCACCTGAACTGTCACAACACAAATGAAAAGAATGTACTCTGGGGTCAATGAATCCAGAATTCAAAATTAGAACTGTCCCAGACAATCTGGGCTTCTGACTTTAGCACTTATTCCTATCTAAGGAGGCTTGATTTTCCTCCCAGAGGACTCTGCCTTGTTAACTTTTTTTCTAATTACAATGGTAATAATTCTCATTGTAGAGACCTTGGAAATAACAGAAAGAAAAAAGAGAGAGAGAAAATTAACCTCATTCATATTCTTACAACTCACCATAAACACTGTTGAGATTCTGATGACTTCATTTGTGTGCGTATGTGTGGAGAGAGACAGACAGAAACAGAGAGACTGATTAAGATTTGTTTCCTTTCTGTTCTTTGGATTTTTTTTTTTTTTCATGTATTGGATGGAGATTCCTTGATTTCAGGGAGAGGTGAAGCTGGTTCCTGATGGAGAAGCAGGCCTGTGATCAGTTTCAGCTGATTCAATGAAAAGGGAGGAAAGGAGCATGCTTTTTGTTACCAAATGAATTTTTAAGCCCTCTGAGGTACTTCTAAGTAAGCAGCATTTTCAACACTCTTGGTACATCAGGATGTCTGGAGAAGGTTAATTATTTCTATGTGGTCTGTGCTCATGTATTTCTTTATCATCATTGATTTCATTATTTGTTTACTTATTCACTCCAGAAACATGCAAGATATAATCTTTGTGCCCCAAAGGCCTAAAACCCAAAGCGGGAGACAAGGCAAAATGAAGGAACATCCAACTTAAAGTCTCAGCAAATGTTCTAAGAGTGTGGATGGAGAAGACAGAGATATGGGAGCGATGGCACAGGATGCTGAATGCAATGGGGGCATTTGACCCAAAATTTTCAAATGTAATTTGTAATTCAAAGCAAAGGGCTTGCTCTTCAGATTTTCAGCACCATCAAGGTGGCAGCTCCCATTGTGAAGAACTTACTTCTGCCAACTGTGTTAAGGTATGTCATGTATTGTCTCATAATCCTCCTGGGCTATGAGGTACGTAAATGTGGGGCATCTGAGGCTCAGCAGGTGCAAACGATCAGTTCAAGGCCACACAGCAGATGTAAGGATCTGTCCAGAGTCCCAGGTTAAGAAGTACTGGGTCACACCCACATCTACTAGTCTCTGAAGGATCCCAGTTCACACTGGCACCTGAAGGGAGGCTTGGGTCACATTGCATGTCTTCCTGAGTTCCTCACTGAGAAGTTGAGATCTAAGTATACCAGTAACCTGGGCACTATGGCGGTTTTTTGAAGAGCAAAGCTGAAAACCTCCAGACCTTCAACTCAAACAGCCTGGCCAAATGACTTCCTTTTTCGGATTTTCCTCCTAAATTTTATACCTTTATTTTTTGCCAGTTACAGAATCCATGGAAGAAAAGAAAAAAAGATTTGTAGTGGTACCAGGTAGAATAAGGGAGGAAGAAAACACTGACATTAGAAGCCAAATTAAGAAAGGGGCTTCCCAGGCAGTGCTAGCTGTGAAGAATACGCCTCCCATTGCAGGGGACATTGCAGGGGACATAAGAGACACGGGTTTGATTCCCAGGTCAGGATGTTCTCCTGGAGGAGGCCATGGGAACCCACTCCAGAATTCTTGCCTGGAGTGTCTCATGGACAGTGGAACCTGTCCATGGGCTATGGTCCATGAGGTCGCAAAGGGTCAGACACAACTGAAGTGACTAAGCACACACACATGCACACACCAGGTAGAATAAGAGGAAGAAACACTGACATTAGAAGCTAAGCTAAAAGATTAGAAAAATAAAAAACCATGGCATGAGGCAGAGTAACACCCCAAGGAACTCCTAGAAGCTGCACGTTCCCCGGACTCCTATAGCGATCGTTCACTTAAGCCCACATCCCCCAAACCTAGAGAGAATCCAGGGGAACAATTGAGCCATCCATTTAGCATAACTTATTTTAACTCCTGGCCTGAAGCCAGGCTTGTAGCTCTGTACTCACAGTGTGTACTCACAGAGCAGTGAAACTGCTCCACATCCGGGATAACAAAGCAACTGTTAATGGGAGTAATTAAGAGCCTTGGGGGTGATTTATACCTTTTGTTACTGTTCAAGTCGAAGTTACCAAAGACAACAATTATTAGTATCACAGGTGATCCTTAACCCATGCAGGGAAGCCTGTGAAGCCAAGCTCCAACTCTTGCTTCTCCTGGCCTAGCGTTCACAGAAAAAGAACCAAGAGGGATTCGCAGGCAAGAGAATGGGGAGACAGTGCTCACTGGGTTGGCTCAGATTGGGAAATATGAAAATCTTTATCCTCTTTAATGAAGACGAAATATTGACAGAACTCTGGGGGAGGAGAGGGCAACAGCACTCCAGTGCTGATTTTTCTGAGAAACACTTAACTTTATTGGCTAAATTTTAAAGGGAAATCTTTAAAACCACTGTTTTTACGAGTATTAAAAAGGTGACTGTGGAGAGGAAGCATTGGGTAAGTCAAATGCAATCCCTGATTGGTGCCGTAGATGAAGAAGGACCCATGTCTTGATGCTTCATCTTCAAAAGGTGAAATGAAGCCAAGGAGGAATTCAGTTATACACATACATTCTTTTAAAGTATTCTTTTCCATTATAGTTTATCACGGAATATTGAATATAGTTCACTGTGCTATATGACAGGACCTTATTTTTTACTCATTCTATGTGTAATGGTTTGCTTCTCCTGACCCCAATCTCCCACTCCATCCCTTCCCCACTTCCCTCCCCTTTGGCAACCACAAAATCTGTGCTCTATGTCTGTGAGCCTGTTTCTGTTTTGTAAATAAGTTCATTTGTGTCATATTTTGGATTCCACATATGAGTGATGTCATACGGTATTTGTCTTTCTCTTTAGTACTTACTTCCCTTGGCGTGATAATCTCTAGTGGCATCCATGTTGCTGCAAATGGCATTGTGTGTGGTGGTTTAGTCACTAAGTCATGTCCAACTCGTTCGACCCCAGGGACTGTAGCCCACCAGCCTCCTCTGTCCATGGGGTTTTTCATTCTTTTTTTCTGGCTGAGTAGTATTCCACCATATATTTGTACCACATTTTCTTTATCCATTCATCTGTCAATGGACATTTAAGGTTGTTTCCATGTCTTGGCTATTGTAAACAGTGTTGCTATGAACACAGGGGTGTGTGGATTTTTTTGGATTATAGTTTTATCTGGATATATGACCAGGAGTGGGATTGCTGGGTCATATGGCAACTTTTTTTAGTTTTCTGAGGAACCTCCCTACTGTTTTCTATAGTGGCTGCACCTATTTACATTCCCACCAACATTGTAGGAAGGTTCCATTTTTAGAGATGGTAAGTTTTGAGTCCATTTCAAGGCCACATACTTCACTGAAGCCAGGATAAGAAGTCTAGTTGGCAAACAGGGTCATTTCAAGACCTCTATCGGCCTTAGACACTCAGTTTTGAAGGCTTCACCCACATCATACCAAACACACTGCAATGCACTCACATCCAAAAATCACGTGCAATTTTTATTTTCCATGCAAAATTTGAGAGGACTTTTATAATCCCATGGAAAAGAAATGCAAAAAAGCAAAATGGCTGTCTGGGGAGGCCTTACAAATAGCTGTGAAAAGAAGAGAAGCGAAAAGCAAAGGAGCAAAGGAAAGATATAAACATCTGAATGCAGAGTTCCAAAGAAGAGCAAGGAGAGATAAGAAAGCCTTCCTCAGCGATCAATGCAAAGAAATAGAGGAAAACAACAGAATGGGAAAGACTAGAGATCTCTTCAAGAAAATTGGAGATACCAACGGAACATTCATGCAAAGATGGGCACAATAAAGGACAGAAATGGTATGGACCTAACAGAAGCAGAAGATATTAAGAAGAGATGGCAAGAATACACAGAAGAACTGCACAAAAAGATCTTCACAACCCACATAATCATGATGGTGTGATCACTCACCTAGAGCCAGACATCCTGGAATGTGAAGTCAAGTGGGCCTTAGAAAGCATCACTACGAACAAAGCTAGTGGAGGTGATGGAATTCCAGTTGAGCTCTTTCAAATCCTGAAATATGATACTGTGAAAGTGCTGCACTCAATATGCCAGCAAATGTGGAAAACTCAGCAGTGGCCACAGGACTGGCAAAGGTCAGTTTTCATTCCAATCCCAAAGAAAGGCAATGACGAAGAATGCTCAAACTACCGCACAATTGCACTCATCTCACACGCTAGTAAAGTAATGCTCAAAATTCTCCAAGCCAGGCTTCAGCAATATGTGAACCGTGAACTTTCAGTCTACAAGCAATAAATGCTGGAGAGGGTGTGGAGAAAAGGAAACCCTCTTACACTGTTGGTGGGAATGCAAACTAGTACAGCCATTATGGAGAACAATGTGGAGATTCCTTAAAAATGGGAATAGAACTCCCTTATGATCCAGCAATCCCACTGCTGGGCATACACAATGAGGAAACCAGAATTGAAAGAGACACGTGTACCCCAATGTTCATCGCAGCACTGTTTATAATAGCCAGGACATGGAAGCAACCTAGATGTCCATCAGCAGATGAATGGATAAGAAAGCTGTGGTACATATACACAATGGAGTATTACTCAGCCATTAAAAAGAATACATTTGAATCAGTTCTAATGAGGTGGATGAAACTGGAGCCTGTTATACAGAGTGAAGTAAGCCAGAAAGAAAAACACCAATACAGTATACTAACGCATATATATGGAATTTAGAAAGATGGTAACAATAACCCTGTGTACGAGACAGCAAAAGAGACACTGATGTATATAGAACAGTCTTTTGGACTCTGTGGAAGAGGGAGAGGGTGGGATGATTTGGGAGAATGGCATTGAAATATGTATAATATCAAATATGAAACGAGTCACCAGTCCAGGTTCGATGCACGATATTGGATGCTTGGGGCTGGTGCACTGGGACAACCCAGAGGGATGGTATGGGGAGGGAGGAGGGAGGAGGGTTCAGGATGGGGAACACATGTATACCTGTGGCAGATTCATTTTGATATATGGCAAAACCAATACAATATTGTAAAGTTAAATAAAATAAAAAAAAAAAAAACAACAACAAGAAAAGGCAGAGGAACCAGAGATCAAATTGCCACTATCCGCTGGATCATGGAAAAAGCAAGAGAGTTCCAGAAAAACATCTATTTCTGCTTTATTGACTATGCCAAAGCCTTTGACTGTGTGGATCACAATAAACTGTGGGAAATTCTGAAAGAGATGGGAATACCAGACCACCTGATCTGCCTCTTGAGAAATCTGTATGCAGGTCAGGAAGCAACAGTTAGAACTGGACATGGAACAACAGACTGGTTCCAAATAGGAAAAGGAGTACGTCAAGGCTGTATATTGTCACCCTGCTTATTTAACTTATATGCAGAGTACATCATGAGAAACGCAGGGCTGGAAGAAGCACAAGCTGGAATCAAGATTGCTGGGAGAAATATCAATAACCTCAGATATGCAGATGACACCACCCTTATGGCAGAAAGTGAAGAGGAACTCAAAAGCCTCTTGATGAAAGTGAAAGAGGAGAGTGAAAAAGTTGGCTTAAAGCTCAACATTCAGAAAACGAAGATCATGGCATCTGGTCCCATCACTTCTTGGGAAATAGATGGGGAAACAGTGTCAGAATTTATTTTTCTGGGCTCCAAAATCACTACAGATGGTGACTGCAGCCATGAAATTAAAAGACACTTACTCCTTGGAAGGAAAGTTATGACCAACCTAGATAGCATATTCAAAAGCAGAGACATTACTTTGCCAACAAAGGTCTGTCTAGTCAAGGCTATGGTTTTTCCAGTGGTCATGTATGGATGTGAGAGTTGGACTGTGAAGAAGGCTGAGCGCCGAAGAATTGATGCCTTTGAATTGTGGTGTTGGAGAAGACTCTTGAGAGTCCCTTGGACTGCAAGGAGATCCAACCAGTCCATTCTGAAGGAGATCAGCCCTGGGTGTTCTTTGGAAGGAATGATGCTGAAGCTGAAACTCCAGTACTTTGGCCACCTCATGTGAAGAGTTGACTCATTGGAAAAGACTCTGATGCTGGGAGGGATTGGGGGCAGGAGGAGAAGGGGACGACAGAGGATGAGATGACTGGATGGCATCACCGACTTGATGGACATGAGTGTGGGTGAACTCCGGGAGTTGGTGATGGACAGGGAGGCCTGGCGTGCTGCGATTCATGGGGTTGCAAAGAGTCAGACACGACTGAGCGACTGAACTGAACTGAAGAATTATTTAATTTTCTTTGAGATTTAAACTTGCATATAAAAATGAAAAATCATTGATTCATTTAGTTCAGTTCAGTCGCTCAATTGTGTTCGACTCTTTGCAACGCCATGAATCGCAGCACGCCAGGCCTCCCTGTCCAACACCAGCTCCCGGAGTTCACCCAAACTCATGTCCATCGAATCGGTGATGCCATCCAGCCATCTCATCCTCTGTCATCCCCTTCTCCTCCTGCCCCCAATCCCTCCCAGCATCAGGGTCTTTTCCAACGAGTCAACCCTTTGCATGAGGTGGCCAAAGTATTGGAGTTTCAGCTTTAGCATCATTCCTTCCAAAGAACACCCAGGACTGGTCTCCTTTAGGATGAACTGGTTGGATCTCCTTGCAGTCCAAGGGACTCTCAAGAGTCTTCTCCAACACCATAGTTCAAAAGCATCAATTCTTTGGCATTCAGCTTTCTTCACAGTCCAACTCTCACATCCATACATGACCACAGGAAAAACCATAGCCTTGACTAGACGAACCTTTGTTGGCAAAGTAATGTCTCTGCTTTTGAATATGCTATCTAGGTTGGTCATAACTTTCCTTCCAAGGAGGAAGCGTCTTTTAATTTCATGGCTGCGATCACCATCTTTACATTGGACCAACTGACATAACGTTACATTTTGTAAATATTTAAATATGTACTAATTTTTTTGTACAATGTTCCTTTTCTCCTTGTTTTTCTTCTTTCAGTTTTGTTGCTGTCTCTTGTTTTTGGCTGAACTTTATGGTTTGCAGGATCTTAGTTCCTCAACCAGGGATGAAACCCAGCCTCCTGGCAGTGAGAGCTGAGTCCTAAGCACTGGATTGCCGGGGAATTCCTTCTCATTTTTTTTAAATTGTAGATTCATGTGCGGTCTTAATAAAGACTGCAGTGGGATCTCTTGGACACTTTGTCCAGTTTCCCCCAGTGTTAACATTTTCAAAACTACACTATGATAGCACAACCAGAGTATGCACATCGATACCGGCCACAGTCATATTCAGATTTCCCATTATACATGTACTTAGTGTGTGTGTGTATTAAGTTCTAAACAATTGTATCACCTGTGGACATTCCAGCACACTTAAGATATTGAACAATTCCAACATCACGATGATCCTGCATGTGGCTCTTTTGCAGTGTTCTTTTACTGTTGAGAAGAGTAATTTTTTATGTCTTACAAAGAGAGCCATAGTTACTCAACACTATGACTATAGTGCCTAACAGATAACCTGTTATTGAGGTGGGGTTGTGGTCATGTGCATATGGGTGGATGTGATGTGAGCAGATTCCAAAGGAATTGATTTCATAAACCTAGAAATAATATAGTACAGTTTTAAAGGGTCCTGGGGGCTTCCCAGATGGCTCAGTGGTAAAGAATTGGCCTGCCAATGCAGGAGACACAACTGACTCGGGTTCTGTCCCTGGATTGGGAAGCTCCCCTGGAGGAGAAAATGGCAACCCACTGCAGTATTCTTGCCTGGATAACCCCACAGACAGAAGAGCCTGCTGGGCTACAGTTCATGGGGTCGCAAAATGTTGAACATGACTGAGTGACTGAGCACACGTGCAAAACGTCCTAACCCTGAAATTGAACTGCTTGGGTTCAACAATCCCAATACCAGTTTGTACCAGTTGTTTAAGCTCTCTGAAGTCTTCGCTTCCTCATCTGAGAAGGAGTGATTGCAATACCTGATAATAAACTAACTACAAGTTTGAATGAGGTAATCTGCTTAGATCCAAGTCAGTCACGAAGTAGTTGCTCAGCATATTAGATAATATTTTTGTTAGACCTGCTTGGGAAAGGAGGTTTAAACAGAAGATGCAGAAGTGTCATAGGAGGGATTCAACAGGTCTGATAAAAATTGAGAAACAGGAGCAGGAGAATTCTCAGCAAAGCTCTAAGGAAAAAACTGGATAGAGTCTGACAGCCCTGGAGAAGCGTATTGCTAGCTCCTAATAGCCCCCACTCTGTGCATGGGAAGAACTGGCCTGGCACTGGCATGAAGAGCACATTACAAACTTGCCCTGATGCTATTAAATCTCTGAGAGCAGGAGCACATCATCTTGTACCCTGAGAGAGCAGCTCGGGGTAAAGAAGGGGTCCCTGCTGAGGTTCGTATTAATGCTGCAGTAGGAACCGTTCTGAAGGGACCCCTCAATAAAACTGAAAACAGATGGGGCCATAGCCGGAGCTCATTTTGCAGAGATGACAGGATTGGTAGAGTTTTAGGATTGCCAACAGGTTCTGAGTGAAATGCTGAAGTCTATTGAAACCTGATTAACAGCTACTCCGGGGGCTGAAACAAGCCACCTGACTGACTGGTGGAGAAAAATCCCTTCCTCCATCAGCCTGGTGCTCTATATCATATGGGGCCTTGGAGAAGTTGAAAAATGAGTTAACAACTTTGAACCTGCTGTAAAACTCTTATCGAAGCATTTATGGGACACCTTAGAAGGTGAATTTGCACAGCGCTCTGTAGCTAATTCTGTAAGTATGGTTTTATTCAATCAAATGGGTATTTTATTAGATACCTAAAAGACTTGAGTTCAAGGCCTAGCTCTGCCACTAATCAGCTATACTGCCTGGAACTTCCCTTGCCTTACGGGAATTTCCAAAAGATTGCATGAGATGACCACTGAGGCTCGTTCAAACTCTGAGAATAAATGAGACTATAAAAGACGTCTTTGGCACTGTGCTTGGTACCAAGGATATCTCAGATGATATCCAAGATACATCTAAATAGGATAAGGGAAATTATAAGTTTCAGTCATATTACTAGCAAAGTAATGTGTTTACTGACAAATTAACACGTCTAATGTACAAGGTATATCTATTTGTTTAACCTCTTTTGGAAATAATGTTAAAGTTGAAATTGAGGTTTTTCATAAATACAAGACCTGAGAAAAATGACCCTGTGGGATCTGAAAAATGGCATTGTGAGATTTGTGATGGCATGACAAGACATGACCCCCTACTCTAAAGCCATTTTCTGACTCACTAGGAGGACAAAATAACCTGGGACCGAGCAATCTAAGGCATGAGTTCATCTAGTCTCAGATGGCCATCTAGGGAATGAGGAGAGCCATTCACTGACTGGAAATTCACCCTGAACTAGCGCTGTCTGTGACCACTCTTGGAGGAGGAGGGGTTTGACCTGGCTCCTGTGGAAGGAGTATTCTTAATGTACTTTAGGTGCTCAATTATGAAAATAATGCAGGTGTTTTAAAAGTCTTTGTGTTGTAAGTAATGGGAAACTAAACCTAAATTTGCTTGAAGTTATTAGAATTTATTCACTCATATGTGATTAAAGTCTATAGATAGCATGTTCTTCACAAGCTTTTTATTTTATAGTGGAGCATGTGTTTGAGCTTAGTCTCTCTGTTGTGTCCAACCCTTTGCAACCCTTTGGACTATAGCCCGCCAGGCTCCTCTGTTCATGGGATTTTTCAGCTAAGAATACTGGAATGGATTGCTGTTTCTCTCTCCAATGGAATCTTCCCAACCCAGGGACTGAACACACGTCTCCTGTGTCTCCTGAACTGCAGGTAGATTATTTACCCACTGAGCCATCGGGGAAGCCCATTTTGAGGTATACCCAACTGTATTGATCCAGAGAGTCAATGGTGTCACGAGGGACAAGATTGCCTTCTTTCTCAGCTCTGCCTTTCAAGATAGCCACTTCATCCAAAGGCCTGTGGTTACAAGATAGCTATCAAACCTTCCAAGACAGGTGATTCCTCCTTCGCAACAAGGGATAGAGAATCCTCCATTGTTCCAGGATTCCAAGCAAAAGTTCTGACACTCACTCTGGTTGGAATGGTTTAGGTCATGTGCCTACACTAAACCTCCCTTGGGGCCACCAGGACCATAACAAGCTGACTGGACCTGTGTCAGTTACAAGCTTGGCCTTTGGCGTGTTAATAGGGTAGGGAACACAGATCAGGCATCTCTGGACTGGATGGGTCCCCAAATGGAAATTAGGCATGGCTGGGAGGGAGTAAAGGCTGCTGTAACCTTTGGGGGAGTGAGGGAAGCAGGACCGGGAGGAGGAGAAGATAAAAGCCGCAGTCCATGGTGTGAGAGCTTTGCAGCTGGGATGGCCCAAGGTGTCCCCTCTTCAGGCAAGGGGACTGGGCCTTTACGCCCAGTAACCACCAGGGGGAGTATTGTTAGGATGAGTGGCTCTCTTCAGTTCAGTTCAGTGGCTCAGCTGTGTCCCACTCTTTGCGACCCGATGCACTGCAGCACCCCAGACTTCCCTGTCCTTTACCGTCTCCCGGAGTTTGCTCAAACTCATGTCCATTGAGTTGGTGGAGAGTCAGTGGCTCTCTTGCTGCTGCTGCTGCTGTTAAGTCGCTTCAGTTGTGTCCGACTCTGTGCGACCCCAGAGATGGCAGCCCGCCAGGCTCCCCCGTCCCTGGGATTCTCCAGGCAAGAACATTGGAGTGGGTTGCCATTTTCTTCTCCAGTGCATGAAAGGAAAAGTGAAAGTGAAGTTGCTCAGTCGAGTCCGACTCTTAGTGACCCCATGGACTGCAGCCCACTAGGCTCCTCCGTCCATGGGATTTTCCAGGCAAGAGTACTGGAGTAGGGTGCCATTGCCTTCTCCAAGTGGCTCTCTTGGGTGGAGGCAATTCCTGGAGATGGACTTAGCAGCGGGGAGAAAGAGGGATCTAGACAGGCCTCCCCAGCATTTACTATAGCAGGTAGTTTATAGGGGAGAAAGTATTCCTAGGAACAGGAAATCATTTGACTTCTCCTATTTCTCCTCACAATACCAAGTGTTGGGAATACATTTTCCAGCCAACATTTCAAACATTTCCTCTTCCCCAAAATTTAGGCTATGACTTCCTGTTTCATAAAAAAAAAAAAAAAAAAAGAGGACAGTGTGGTGGAGACAGGAGATTTGAATATGAGTCTTGGCTCCACCATTTACTAGTAATGTGAACTTGAACGAATGTCTTAACCTCTCTAAACCTCAGTTTCATCAACTGGAGCAGTTTGTCAACTACTGACATTTGGGGCAGGAGAATTCTTTGTTTGGATGGGGGGCTTTCCATTGTAGCATTGTAGGGTATTCAGCAGCATTGCTGGCCCTTACTTACTGGAGGCCAGGAGCACTCCCCCATCCCAACCCCAATTGTGACCATCAGAAATTTGCCCGGACATTGGCAAATATCTCCTGGGGGTGGAGTGAAAATTCCCCTTAAGGAGAAACATTGTCTAGAGTCTAAGTGCTGCCTTCCTTATAGAGGTGTTGGGAGCGTTAAACAAGATCACTGTGGATGTCTGAATCCCAGACCATCAAATACACATACCTACATATCCCTCCAACCTTGTGCCTTGTCCTCATAACTGCTTTGTATCAGGGTTGGCAGGAGCCAGTCTGAGCCCTAATCCATCATGCATGGATCATTAGTAATCACTTGCTTATGTCTTGTTTCTTGGGCTGTATTGTGGAGATTATCAGGGAGGTAGGGAGAATAGAAAGACCATGGTCCTGGGTGGAACCCCTTGGGTCCACCTTTTCCCAACTGTGAAGATGCCCACCAGCAATGCCACTTCCTCATAGCATGCATCATCCAGATCTCTGCCTTCATCTTCACATGATGTTCTCCCGGCGCAAGTCTATGTCCAAATTTCCCCTTTTAATAAGGGACACCAGACATACTGGATTAGGATTCTACCCTACTCCAATATGACCTAATTTCACGTAACTAATTCTATCTGTGGTGGTCTTCCCTGGTGTCTCAGATGGTAAAGAATCTGCCTGCAATGTAGGAGACCCAAGTTCGATTCCTGGGTCAGGAAGATCCTCTGGATCTTCCTGGGATGGCAGGAAGGGAATGGCAACCCACTGCAAAAACCCACTGGAATTCTTCTTGCCTGGAGAATTCCATGGACAGAGGAGCCTGGCGGGCTACAGTTCATGGGGTCGCAGAGAGACGGACATGACTGAGGGACTAACACACACACAGTTATATTCAACGCCTTGTTTCCAAATAAGGTCACATTTTGGTTAGGACTTCTACAAATGACTTTGGAGAGAACACAAGTCAACCCATAACACCGCCCCATGAAGTTATACAGAATATTCGATGTAAAATGCTACACATAAAATACTCAAAGGCATCTAGCCCATTGGAAATATTCCACACGTTAACTATTGTTATTTATCAAACTTATAATGGGTACCTTCTGTGTGCCAGGCAATGTGCTGGGTTATAAAACACTAAAGTGAATTAGATATGGTCCCTGACCTAAAGGATGTCCAATCTAATGGAACCACAGACACAAATAAAGAATTATAGTCCTGAGGGTCTTCACAGATAGATCAGTTTCCTAGCTCACTAAGCCATTTGTACATCTAATGGTGCTGTGCTGTGCTTAGTCACCTGGTCATGTCAGACTCTTTGTGACCCCATGGACTGTAGCCCACCAGGCTCCTCTGTCCATGGGGATTCTCCAGGCAAGAATACTGGATTGGGTTGCCATGCCCTCCTTCATGGGATCTTCCCAACCCAGAGATCAAACCCAGATCTCCCACATTACAGGATTCTTTATCATCTGAGCCACCAGGGAAGCCCAAGAACACAGGAGTGGGTAACCTATCCCTTTTCCAGGGGCTCTTCCTGACCCGGAAATCAAACTGGGGTCTCCGGCATTGCAGGGAGATTCTTCACCAGCTGAGCTACCAATAAAGCCCCATATCTAATGGTATCTGGGGTTAAAATATCTTGGATGTCATCAAAGAATGAAGAAAGTTCATTGTTCAGAGGAAAGAAGTTTTCCCCTTTTTCTGGCTTTTTTATATCTTTTGGGGAAAAAAATTTCCGAGTGTCATGGTCAAATACTACTCTGATTTCTTGTGCAAAGCTTAATGTGACCTTTACCCTTCCCAATATATCATTTTGATGAAGCCAAAATTTTCCAAGATTCTCAAGACTGGCAGAAAAATAACTTGAGAAACGGGTCCCAAATTGGTAACTGAAGATAAGTTGGAGGGCAGTTCCTTCCTCAAGTGTTGCCGTATATCTTACTTCATTGCATGTTGATAGTGTATTAAAATTGAAATAAAAATAAAATATTATCTGTGCCATTAAACCTGACCAATTCTCACTTCACTAATCTCCAAACCCTGATTCTTGCTGAAAGACGGACCATCTTAACCCACTCTTGCCAAAGATGTACAACAGAGAAGAGTTCTGAGAGGGGGAACCTTCATCTTTCTGAAAAAAAATACCCTGTCATCATTTAATATTTATGGAGCACACACACTGTGGGAAGCACTACATCACACCATGTCCTTTACTGTCCAATGTCAGAGAAGACACTGGTGATGGGGGGATGTTAAATAGATTGGGGGCTTCATGAGGACAGAGTTTAGGGAGGCAGTTCAGGCAGGTTCTGGGTAATAGATGCCATCCCGACAGGTCAACCCTGGGAAGTATGGCTTCTAACCACAGACTTCCAGCTTCTGACTGTCCAGCCTGGCAGCCCTCCAACCAGAGTTGCTCACTGGAGATTGTCTAAAGGTGACGGGGTTGTAGGATGGGGGAAGAGTAACAGGACCCAAGAGTGAATGCCACCCCTAGATTGCATAGAATGTGCCATGGGGGATAAGAGGGCAGCAGTCCAGCTGGTGCCCTGCTTGCCAAGTCAGCCAGAGGGAGAACCTTCTGCTCCCACTTGGAGGGAGGGGACACAGCTTCCAAATTCGCACAAAGCATCGTATGGGCTGGTGGTGCCCAGGACAGAGGAGTAAGTGTGACCTAGAAACAGAAAACCGACGTTACAGTCTGAATTCTGTCACTCATTCATGTCATAAATTTTCAAATCATGTCATTTCTCTGAACCTCAGTTTCCTCCTCCGTAAAGTGGGGATAGTAAAGTCCGCCCTGCCTGCTTCACAGGGTTGAACTGAAAGTCAGTATTTACAACTGGAAGAGCAGAAATCCCCCTTTGTTTTCTCCAAGGCTCCTAGGGTCTTTACCTCATTGTTGTCTCATCATGATGTGCTTATTCACTCAGTTGTGTCTGACTCTTTGGTGACCCCATAGACTGCAGCCCACCAGGCTCCTCTGACCATGGGACTCTTCAGGCAAGAATACTGGAGTGGGTTGCCACTTCCTTATCTATGGGATCTTCCTGACCCAGGGACTGAGCCCTAGTCTCGTGTGTCTCCTGCATTGGCAGGTGAATTCTTTACCCACTGCTCCCTTCATCATGATACCTGTCCCTGAAGAGGGATGGAAGGACGTCAGTTCTGACCTCTCTTCTCCAGAGTCTCCTCAGGCATTGCTGTGGATGTGCTGTACTCTCTGTGATCACGTCCTTCCTTCTGCCCGCCTCCCTGACCTCAGCTCAAACCTTGGACTAGGCAGTGATTGCACCCAGAGGCTCACCACACAATGGGCAGGCTACACCCATTTTACAAGTTAACCATGCGTATATTGATTAGTCTAGCAGTTTGTGCTGGACACCCAGGCAGGGCACAGAGGACCCACCATCCTGAACCATGCGGAACCACAGCAGACCAACTGGTTGGAAGGCCCCAGGTCTGCAGCTGCCTCTGTGTGGGCAAAACAGAAGCAGCTCCAGCCACACTGAGTTGGATGTGTCAGGGAGCTCCCCACTTTTCTGTGCCTAGAGAGGTTCTCATGATGTGTGAGTCACTGTGGTGGTGGTTAGTCGCTAAGTCACATCTGACTCTTGTCATACCATGGACTGTAGCCCAGCAGGCTCCTCTGTCCATGGAATTCTCCAAGCAAGAATATTAGAGTGGGTTGCCATTTCCTACTCTATGGGATCTTGCTGACCCAGGGATCAGACCCAGGTATTGAACCCAGGTCTCCTACATTGCAGGCAGATTCTTCACCAACTGAGCCCCCAGGGAAGCCCCATGAATCACTGTAGATGACCCGGATGATTGCTGTGGTTGATTGTGGGAGGCACACAGGAGGGCTGGAGGGATGGGCAGAGGGCAGACGTGATATCCCCAGCCAGAGAAGACAAGCAAGTGTGTTCTGAGCAGAAGCAGCTGTGTGTGCAAAGACACAGAGAACGGGAAAGGATGTGGTGTGTCCCAGGAATGCTGCAAGGCTCCTTGTGGCAGGGTGGGTGGTGCAGCCAAGGGAGCACTAGGAGCCATGGCCACCGAGGTCAAGCCAGCCTGGGAAGAGCCTGGAATGCTGTGTTAAGGAGCCTGAATTTACTCTGCAGGTGCTGAAAAAGCATCTCCGGTTTCTTCCAGCTGAAAATAGACAGTCGGAGTTTTGTTTCCAAAAGACCATCCTGGTGGCAGTGTGGAGGGTGAAATTAGGGCGAGGGGAGGGGAGAACTTGCAAATAGAGACTGGAGGTGGTTGTGGTAGTTTAGTTAAGGGAGGCTAAGAGCTCAAGTCAAGTGCAGCCTGGGGATGGCGAGGAGGGACCAGAGGGGGCTCTGCCCAGAAGTGGTCCAGAGTAATGATGAAGAATGTGGGCTCTATAGCCAAGTTGCCTGGGTTTGAATCTGCTGCTCACCATGCTTGTAGACAATACATCCCTTCTTGTGCCTCAGTTTCTCCACATGTGAGGATATTAATGTCAACTCCATCTCATTTGATGTGTCTGAAGCCTTCAGAACGGTTTCTGGCACAGACTCAAGTACTTTAAAAATGTTAGTTCTTGAGAGGAGACAAAATTGACAGGGTTTGGTGTTAGAAGTGTGTCTGATTCTTTGCAGCCCCATGGACTGCCAGGCTCCTCTGTCCATGGAATTCTCCAGGCAAGAATACTGGAGTGGGTTGCCATTCCATTCCCCAGGGGTCTTCCTGACCCAGGAATTGAACCTGGGTCTCCTGCATTGCAGACAGATTCTTTACTGTCTGAGTCAACAGGGAAGCACTAGAAGTGGGGGAAGAGAGGCTCCTGGGTGCTTTCAACACCGATTCTCCTTCTTCCCCTCTTCTGTCCTTTAGCTCTTGGGTGGAAGCTGGCTACTGTACTGGTCAGGAGCCTGGGATTCTGGGGTTGGGTTCACCTGCTGTCTGTCTAATCTTGGGCAAGTTCCTGATCCCTGTCTTAGTGTCCACACCTGTAAAATGAGAGTAACACTAATACCTACATCCAAAGATTCTTTGTGGATTAAATGGGATAATATGAGTCGTAACCAGCACACTTCGGGTGTTCAAAAAGACTGTTAATTCTTATTCGGATTATTACTCACCAAAGTACAAAGTAGAAGAGGAAGCAGTGCTGGATGACAAGGGAGGGAAATAAAGTTTGGCATAGTTTACCTAGGAAGCAGCCAGAACTGGGGAGGTAACTCAGCTAGATGGTGGAGGAAACCCTTGTATGAGGAAGGCTAAAAATGTTAAGCTGCCAGCGAAGTTCTGCTCATCCTCTCCTTTGGTGGGACTGAGACCTATTTAGGAGAAAGAAGAATTTGCAGCCAAGGGACAATCACAGAAGTGGCTTTATTCTGGCACAGTTGGTAAAAAGACAAATCAAAATATTTATCACACACATCAGTCGCTCAGTCGTGTCCGACTCTTTGCGACCCCATGAATCACAGCACGCCAGGCCTCCCTGTCCATCACTAGCTCCCGGAGTTCACTCAGACTCACGTCCATCGAGTCAGTGATGCCATCCAGCCATCTCATCCTCTGTCGTCCCCTTCTCCTCCTGCCCCCAATCCCTCCCAGCATCAGAGTCTTTTCCAATGAGTCAACCCTTCGCATGAGGTGGCCAAAGTACTGGAGTTTCAGCTTTAGCATCATTCCTTCCAAAGAAATCCCAGGGCTGATCTCCTTTAGAATGGACTGGTTAGATCTCTTTGCAGTCCAAGGGACTCTCAAGAGTCTTCTCCAACACCACAGTTCAAAAGCATCAATTCTTCGGCACTCAGCTTTCTTTACAGTCCAACTCTCACATCCATACATGACCACTGGAAAAACCATAGCCTTGACTAGACGGACCTTTGTTGGCAAAGTAATGTCTCTGCTTTTGAATATGCTATGTAGGTTGGTCATAACTTTCCTTCCAAGGAGTAAGCATCTTTTAATTTTATGGCTGCAGTCACCATCTGCAGTGATTTTGGAGCCCAGAAAAATAAAGTCTGACACTGTTTCCACTGTTTCCCCATCTATTTCCCATGAAGTGATGGGACTGGATGCCATGATCTTCGTTTTCTGAATGTTGAGCTTTAAGCCAACTTTTTCACTCTCCTCTTTCACTTTCATCAAGAGGCTTTTGAGTTCCTCTTCCCTTTCTGCCATAAGGGTGGTGTCATCTGCATATCTGAGGTTATTGATATTTCTCCTGGCAATCTTGATTCCAGCTTGTGTTTCTTCCAGCCCAGCGTTTCTCATGATGTACTCTGCATATAAGTTAAATAAGCAGGGTGACAATATACAGCCTTGACGAACTCCTTGTCCTATTTGGAACCAGTCTGTTGTTCCATGTCCAGTTCTAACTGTTGCTTCCTGACCTGCATACAAATTTCTCAAGAGGCAGATCAGGTGGTCTGGTATTCCCATCTCTTTCAGAATTTTCCACAGTTTATTGTGATCCATCAAAATACAAATCACAGCTTGGTCAGAATAGAAATTTTAAATATTTTTGGTGAAAAATTTTCTCAAAAACATACCTCTCTACCACTTGTCTGCTGTTTCACACATTTCTTTACTTATTCTTTCAGTGTATATTTATTGAGGGCTTAATAAGTTCTGTGTTAGTTTTTGTGGAGACACAGCATAAAGTAGAAAAAAAAAACTTCTGCCTTCCAGGAGCTTGCTTCTAATTCTCAGTATCATAAATTTTGGAAAGAAAACATGCTTATATTTACACATTTGGGTATTCATAGGATTATCTCCTTTGGAGAAGGCAATGGCACCCCACTCCAGTACTCTTGCCTGGAAAATCCCATGGACGGAGGAGCCTGGTAGGCTGCAGTCCATGGGGTTGCACAGAGTTGGACACGACTGAGCAACTTTACTTTCACGTCTCACTTTCATGCATTGGAGAAGGAAATGGCAACCCACTCCAGTGTTCTTGCCTGGAGAATCCCAGGGACGGGGAGCCTGGTGGGCTGCCATCTATGGGGTCGCGCAGAGTCGGACACGCTGAAGTGACTTAGCAGCAGTAGCAGGATTATCTCCTTAAATTAAAATTCTCCAGTGGGATTTTTTCCTGAAAAAGGATCTATTTTATTTTTGTTTTAGATTGACAGAGAAGGAGATTTTAATTTTTTTTAATTATGTAAAGCATAGAGAAAACTACAGATAACATACATGCCTAGTACCCAGACTGAACACATTTTAAAAGTTAACCGTATTTTCTTGAGATATTTTTTAAGTAAATAAAAGTTGATACAACTGAAACTTTCTTTGTAAATGGGCATACAAAACTATATATATATCTTAAGTAGAAAGCACAGTTTTTCAGGGTTGTTCTCCTGACAAGGATTTCAAAGCTTTAGCAACCCACTGAACCTCTCTCCTTTTCTTTATTCTTTATTATTTGGTAGAGATTCTATTTCCCTTGAATATAATAGTTTAGACTTCTGAAAAGTAAATTAATTAAATGTCCAATTTGTCTATTCCCTGCTGTTTCTTGCTTCCTACTCTTTTTGGATTTACTTTTCAGTAGGTCTATAGGGCACAAACATTTTTAGAATATCATGACTAAGATGTTTTTATTTCATATTCATTTTTGGATGATGGTTTAGCTATGTGTAAGATTCTAGCTTCAGCTTTCTTGCCCCCTTCAGTACTTTGAAGGTGTTATTCCATTGTGTTACCACAGAGAAATCTGCTGTCCGCTGAGCTGTCACTGTCTGGAAGGTAATCAGCCTCTTCTCTCTAAATTTTGGGCTTTTTTTTTTTTTTTAAGAAAAAAAATGTTTTTGATTCTGTAGTTTCTTTATGATGAGTCTAGATGTAATGCTTTGAGTGTACTTTCAATCCGAGTGGTGAATTCAAATGTAATTAAGTTCTATTACATTATTTGCAAGCACCTCATAGAACTTGCTGTGAGAATTAAATGAGACAATGAACTTGAAATACATTGTAAATTTTGTGACAGTGTGCCAATAGCAGCTAACTGATAATTTAGAGCTATTTGGGTGAATATTGTTATTACAATTTGAGAAAGATACTTCAGAGAGGACAACCAGGTAATTCTCACCAGTGAACAGTTTACTGGTTGAATGAATAATGAGATTTGGAGGCACATACTATGTACCAGTCAACAGGAGTCAAACTCCCTGTGGCAAATTTGGAGTCTTATCTATGCCATGTTCTAGGTGTTCCTGAAATGGGTTCTGTCTGGCTGGAAGTTTCCCTTTGGATTTGATGCTCTATTTTTCCGGTCACACCCTTGTCTCCCCCCTCAGTTATAATCTGGAGTCTTTTCCAATAAATATACCTTTTTTTCAACCCAGCCCTAAGGCCTCCTATCTCAGTTCTGCCCTGAGTTCTCAAAATGAGCATTGATAAAGAAAATGTGGTGATAATTTAGGGAAGAATAAAAATCTATTCATGGACTGCTAAAGGTATGAATGGATGCAAAAGGTAAAACACATATTCCTCCCCACTTCCTCCCCACATACCCCTGCACAATGTTTATAAATCAAGCTTTCACCTAACACAGCCATAGCTGACTTCCTAAAGGAACATATCAAATTACACAAAAGGTCAGTGAATGTAAAATGCTATACTGACTGTTATGGGATCATTTTTAATCTTCTCCATCACCTAAAACATTGAAGAAAAAAATATATATTTAAATAAATTGGAGTAACTGATGAGAGTTTTGGGGTTATACTGCTGAAGTCAGGAGATATTTTTTTATCCTAAATACTTGACACTCGCTGGAAATTCCATCCAATTATTCAAGACATTTAGGGAATGAACATCCATCCTGAATTTTTTATGGAGCAAAATGTGAAAGTATTTGTAAAGTTGTGCTGACCAAAAAGAAAAAAAAAAAGCACAGGATGACTCTCCCCCCCCCCCACCCCCCTCCCCCCTCCACACACACACACACACATTCCTGCCAAATTCTGGTCTCACCTCTTCTAAGTTGTCACGCCAGGTAGAGTCCGACACAAGGTGTCTAATCTAAGGCTACAGAAGAGACTTAAGCAGATGTGACCCTCACAGCCAGATGTGCCAAGACCAGGAAATGTGACTGGCTGAAAGATGTAGGTTTGTATCATTTATTTTTGAGAAGCAGTGAAAGGGAAAACATTTTGGGGGAAGAGCAGGTATGCTTTTAAGAAATGAGAAGTGCAATTTGGTTAGGCCACAGAGCCAAAGACGACAGACGCCTGGTGAGAAAGTCCTCCGAAACAGAAGAGCCTGGCTGTCAGCTCGGCCACCTGGCTGCAGCTGCTTTCTGCACACATAAATATTTGAGCAAGGAAAACGGCCCTCTCTGCCTTCTGGGGATGGCCCTCTCTCCTCCCCATCTGATCTCATTGGCTGGCGCGGGTTGGGAGAGAGAAGCAGCGGGCGGCCGGCCTGGGTGAGCGAGAGGCACCAAAGGTTTAGCGCTCCGGGAATTGGGGCCGGGTTAGCAGCCCCCCCAGAGGAACCGCCCCCTTATTCCTCGCTTTGCTTTCGCTCTCCTCTTCGGCCTGCTCTTCTTTTCTCTGCTTCCCTCTTTACCTGGCAATTCATCTCTCACTCATTCCCCCCCATTTCCCCTCTGTATCAGGGTTACCCCTTATTTTTTCCTTATCTCTGCCGGCTTCCCAGATTTCCTCGCCCTCTTACCCCGCCCCCGCACTGGGCACCGTCGCCGGGCACGTGGAGATGTAACAGGGCAAACAAGGCTCCTCTCCTCTCCGAAATCAGTGGGTTCTAAACGGCGTGGCGCCACCCAATCCCCAGATTAGAACTGAAATTCTTGTGAGGACCGAAATCTAGCTTTCTTTTGTCTCCGAGTCTCCACCTCGAACACTGACTAACACAGAGCGTGCCGTCAGAACAAGTGTGTAGAAAGGACAGAGGTCATCTAGTCCTTTTCCTGGTGCTAAGTTGCTTCAGTCGTGTCCAACTCTTTGCAACCCTATGGACTCTAGCCCTCCAGGCTCCTCTGTCCATGGGATTCTCCAGGCAAGAATACTGGAGTGGGTTGCCATGACCTCCTTCAAGTCCTTTCCTAAGCCGGGCTCAATTCGCCTTCAACGTTTCCTACCACCCAGTGGCCAGTTCCTCCTTCAGGTCTCAGTTCAAGGCTGCCTCCTCTGGGAAGCCTTCCCTGACTGCAGATCCTCTCCTAACATCCTGCACACTTCTCCAATTGCACACTTCCATATTGTATCACAGTGTCTATTATATTGTCTGTTGGCATCCCTGACCTCTGAGCTACCCTCTCCTAAACTCCCATTCCCTCTCCTAAACTGAAACTCCCTTGAGCAGAGCCTGAGGGCTCAATAAATGTTACTGAATAATTGGAGCCTGGTAATATTTGAATATTTACTGACTTATGCCCTATCCCTGACCCTCCCTGCTGCTGCTGCTGCTAAGTCGCTTCAGTCGTGTCCGACTCTGTGCGACCCCATAGACGGCAGCCCACCAGGCTCCCCCATCCCTGGGATTCTCCAGGCAAGAACACTGGAGTGGGTTGCCATTTCCTTCTCCAATGCATGAAAGTGAGACGTGAAAGTGAAGTTGCTCAGTCGTGTCCGACTCTAGCGACCCCATGGACTGCAGCCTACCAGACTCCTCCGTCCATGGGATTTTCCAGGCAAAAGTACTGGACCCTCCCTACTTTTTACCAACTCAAATCACACCCATCGCTCTGATCCAGATTATGAAGGTTTCTTTGACACAGTACTATTTTCATCTGTCTAATCAGCAAAGACAAAAAGGAACAGTTCTTTAGCCTATTTTTGGTGAGAATACTGATGAGAACAAATATGGGTAAAATGTTTTTGGAAGGTGATTTGGCAAAGGCTGTCAGAAGCCTTAAAATCTACCTAACTTTTGACACAGAGTTCCACTTCTAGGAATATGTTTTGTAGACATAATATAAAATGTGCCCAAAGGTTTTTCCAATAAGGTGTTTGCTGCAGTTAATGTTTATAATGTTCAAAAATTGGAAATCCACAATAAGTGATTAGTTGAGCACATACAGGTAAACCTATAATAAAACTTTTTTTTAAAATTAAAAATAGTTATTGACCTGACAAGATGTTGATTGTTGTTGAATTAATCTGCATATATAATATAGTCTCATTTATATGCAAAATATAAAATTTTATTTGCTTAGAAAAATTCTGGAAAGGTATATAAAAGTGGATTTTTCAGGGTGATGATATCATATGTGATTTATTTTTATACTTTCTCTTCTTTGGCCGCTTGGCTTGAGAGATCTTAGTTCCTCCAACTAGGGATTAAGCCCTGGGCTATGGCGGTGAAAGTGCTGAGTTCAAACCACTGGACCACCAGGGAACTCCCTGTACTCTTTTTTTTTTCATCTGTGTTTTCCTACTTTGTTTCTCTTCAATGAACCAGAATTATCATGCACTGTTTTTTAAAAGTTATTAAAAATTGTCTGAATGCTTTGCTTTTCTTTGACTCTAGAAGTAAGCTGTTCAAAGTCAAAGAGTCTTGAAAAAATAAAAATTCTCATATGGAATATGGAACATTTTAGATCTGAGATGTTCGAGGGAGAGCCTTTATCTGCCTAAGCCTCATAGTCATATGTGAGTCTAATTTTCCATTGCTCTGAGAGACTGTGACAAAGAATCATTACCCTTGAAATGGGTTTGTATGATATAAAAAAATCAGGGTCTCCTCTTCACTTAGTGAGTATATTCACATTTGTGGGAGTGCCCATGCATGTGCTAAGGGAAAGTCCTGTGATACAGCATTTGTGCTGTGTTGAGCTCAATCACTTGTAGAAAATGTGCAATGTAATAGGGGTATTACACAGGGTGATATTATGGAAAATCCTAATTGGTACCAAAGTAATTCTTACTAGAGTGGACTATAAAACCTTCAGTGCCGCTGTAACTAATCACCCCTGTGGCATTCTGAGCCAATGCAGGTTAATGGTGACGATCTTAATTTTTTTATTAATTAAATTAAGTGTATAATCTGACAGTATAAACCCATTGTCGGCGTTCATCATGCTGATAATAAATGGCTTGAGTACTTGGCACCTTTGGCTGCACCGAAGCCCTGAATGCTTTCAGCCACCACTCAGAATCTGAGCAAGGTCTCCAAGTGACTCATTCGTACCCAGAGATGACAAATAAAGAAGCTGTATAGAGGGATCAGGGTGAGCAAATAGCAGGTGGGTTCATGGGCCTAGGAGAAGTCTCCAAACTCAGGGGCTGCAATGGCTGTCCTCTGCTCTCCTGCCTCTATACCTTGGGTTTCTCTTTAGCAAATGACTTCTCATAATGTTTAAAAGTAGGAAGGAAAAAGAATTCAAAAGAAGTGAATGTGAAAATATAAGTGCTTAAAAACACTTAATTGGTCAAAATGGCAGATTCAGTCTCCTTGAGTTTTACAGTAAGAATAGGCTTCAGTCATCACTGTCCTCCCCATACTTTGCATTGCAACCAGGATATGACAGATCTTTACATCTTAATCTATACTACCAGGGCATGACATGTTTAGACTTGCTTATCCAAAGTGCGTTCCCTGGAAGACAAACCTTGCTAGTTCAGGTCAGTCGCTCAGTCATGTCCGACTCTTTGCGACCCCATGAATCACAGCACGCCAGGCCTCCCTGTCCATCACCAACTCCCCGAGTTCACCCACACTCACGTCCATCGAGTCAGTGATGCCATCCAGCCATCTCATCCTCTATCGTCCCCTTCTCCTGCCCCCAATCCCTCCCAGCATCAGAGTCTTTTCCAATGAGTCAACTCTTCCCATGAAGTGGCCAAAGTATTGGAGTTTCAGCTTTAGCATCATTCCTTCCAAAGAAATCCCAGGGCTGATCTCCTTCAGAATGGACTGGTTGGATCTCCTTGCAGTCCAAGGGACTCTCAAGAGTCTTCTCCAACACCACAGTTCAAAAGCATCAATTCTTTGGTGCTCAGCTTTCTTCACAGTCCAACTCACATCCATACATGACCACTGGAAAAACCATAGCCTTGACTAGATGGACCTTTGTTGGCAAAGTAATGTCTTTGCTTTTTAATATGTTATCTATGTTGGTCGTAACTTTCCTTCCAAGGAGCAAGCGTCTTTTAATTTCATGGCTGCAATCACCATCTGCAGTGATTTTGGAGCCCCCCAAAATAAAGTCTGACACTGTTTCCACTGTTTCCCCATCTATTTCCCATAAAGTGATGGGACCAGATGCCATGATCTTAGTTTTCTGAATGTTGAGCTTTAAGCCAACTTTTTCACTCTCCTCTTTCACTTTCATCAGGAGGCTTTTTAGTTCCTCTTCACTTTCTGCCATAAGGGTGGTCATCTGCATATCTGAGGTTATTGATATTTCTCCCGGCAATCTTGATTCCAGCTTGTGTTTCTTCCAGCCCAGCGTTTCTCACGATGTACTCTGCATATAAGTTAAATAAGCAGGGTGACAATATACAGCCTTGATGTACTCCTTTTCCTATTTGGAACCAGTCTGTTGTTCCATGTCCAGTTCTAACTGTTCCTTCCTGACCTGCATGTAAGTTTCTCAAGAGGCAGGTCAGGTGGTCTGGTATTCCCATCTCTTTCAGAATTTTCCACAGTTTATTGGGATCCACACAGTCAAAGGCTTTGGCATAGTCAATAAAGCAGAAATAGATGTTTTTCTGGAACTCTTGCTTTTTCGATGATCCAGCGGATGTTGGCAATTTGATCTCTGGTTCCTCTGCCTTTTCTAAAACCAGCTTGAACATCTGGAAGTTCGCAGTTCACGTATTGCTGAGGCCTGGCTTGGAGAATTTTGAGTATTACTTTGCTAGCGTGTGAGATGAGTGCAATTGTGTGGTAGTTTGAGCATTCTTTGGCATTGCCTTTCTTTGGGATTGCAATGAAAACTGACCTTTTCCAGTCCTGTGGCCACTGCTGAGTTTTCCACATTTGCTGGCATATTGAGTGCAGCACTTTCACAGCATCATCTTTCAGGATTTGAAAGAGCTCAACTGGAATTCCATCACCTCCACTAACTTTGTTCGTAGTGATGCTTTCTAAGGCCCACTTGACTTCACATTCCAGGATGTCTGACTCTAGATGAGTGATCACACCATCGTGATTATCTGGTTCGTGAAGATCTTTTTTGTACAGTTCTGTGTATTCTTGCCACCTCTTCTTAATATCTTCTGCTTCTGTTAGGTCCATACCATTTCTGTCCTTTATCGAGCCCATCTTTGCATGAAATGTTCCCTTGGTATCTCTAATTTTCTTGAAGAGATCTCTAGTCTTTCCCATTCTGTTGTTTTCCTCTATTTCTTTGCATTGACCGCTGAGGAAGGCTTTCTTATCTCTCCTTGCTCTTCTTTGGAACTTTGCATTCAGATGCTTATATCTTTCCTTTTCTCCTTTGCTTTTCGCTTCTCTTCTTTTCACAGCTATTTGTAAGGCCTCTTCAGACAGCCATTTTGCTGTTTTGCATTTCTTTTCCATGGGGATGGTCTTGATCCCTGTCTGCTGTACAGTGTCATGAACCTCCATCCATAGTTCATCAGGCACTCTGTCTATCAGTTCTAGTCCTTTAAATCTATTTCTCACTTCCACTGTATAATCATAAGGGATTTGATTTGGGTCATACCTGAATGGTCTAGTGGTTTTCCCTACTTTCTTCAATTTAAGTCTGAATTTGGCAATAAGGAGTTCATGGTCTGAGCCACAGTCAGCTCCCAGTCTTGTTTTTGCTGACTGTACAGAGCTTCTCCATCTTTGGCTGCAAAGAATATAATCAGTCTGTTTTTGGTGTTGACCATCTGGTGATGTCCATGTGTAGAGTCTTCTCTTGTGTTGTTGGAAGAGGGTGTTTGCTATGACCAATGTGTTCTTTTGGCAAAACTCTGTTAGGCTTTGACCTGCTTCATTCTGTATTCCAAGGCCAAATTTGCCTGTTACCCCAGATGTTTCTTGACTTCCTACTTTTGCATTCCAGTCCCCTATAATGAAAAGGACATCTTTTTTGGGTGTTAGTTCTAAAAGGTCTTGTAGGTCTTCATAGAACCGTTCAACTTCAGCTTCTTCAGCATTACTGGTTGGGGCATAGGCTTGGATTACTGTGATATTGAATGGTTTGCCTTGGAAACGAACAGAGATCATTCTGTCATTTTTGCCAGATACATCCTAAATTGAAATGTGTGGATAAAGAAGTTTGAGAAACTCAGCCTTTTACCTTTTCCTCTTGGAGATTTATGGTATATATTAGCATTTTGAAGGCAATAATAAGTACTTTGGAAAAGATACATATATTAATATCATCTAACCCAGCAATATCTATCCAAAGTATCTAACCACACTTATTGGGTCATATAACTTTAAAAAAAATTATTTATTTATGGCTGTGCTAGGTCTTTGTTTTTGTTGCTTTTGAGTGGGCTTTCTCTAGTTGTGGCAAGCAAGAGCTGCTCTCTGTTGTAGTGTGCGGGCTTCTCATTGCAGTGGCTTGTATTGTTGTGGACCACAGGCTCTAGGGTGCTTGGGTTTCAGTAGTTGCAGCAGAGTTGTGGTGCATGGGCTTAGTTGTTCCATGGCATGTGGAATCCTCCTGGACTGGGATAGAACCTGTATCCCTTGCATTGGCAAACAGATCCTTATCCACTGTGCCACCAGGGAAGTCCTGGATCATAGAACTCATATCATCCCACAGAGAACATTTTAGCAAGACTGCTTTAGATATCTGCCAGCTTGCTTATAGCCCAGATCAGATGGAAATAATAATTTCCTGATTCTTCTTAAATCCTAGCATAATAGAAATGAAATCTCCAATGACTGTGACTAAATCCCTTAATGAACACATAGCATTATAGGGATATAGAATGATATTGGAAGGGACCTTGACCATCATGTCTCAACTCCCAGCCCATTGCAGGAATTCACTTACTGCATCCATGATGGATATGCTGCCATCTCTGCTTGGATGCTTCCAACGGCAGGGAGCTCAGCCACTCACAGCAGTCATTGAGCTATCCTCAAATGTCCTCTTCTGTTGAGCTAAAATCTTCTTTGAGGTTCTAGGTTTTATCATAGAATAATATAGAACAATTTACTCCCTTATATCTACATATCAGTTCTCAGATCCTCAGTTAACATATCAGAAATGATCAGTTTCTGCACTTCAAAGTATAATCAAAAGAAATAAAGAAGGGGATGCTTGACTCACTAGTGAGGAGTGGGGGAAAGAGAATAATCTTACTATTTGAGCTACAAAAGTGAAATAATAAAAACCTCCTATTTGCAGTCCATTAAGTTCCATAAGAGCTGGATGGTATCACTGACTCGATGGAGGTGAGTCTGGGTGAACTCCGGGAGTTGGTGATGGACAGGGAGGCCTGGTGTGCTGCAATTCATGGGGTCGCAAAGAGTCGGACATGACTGAGTGACTGAACTGAACTGAACTGCGGCGCTGAAGTTCTAAAAACAAAAGTGCTTTTTTTTCATGAGTTTGGTGCAAACCCTTTGGTGACTGTCATAGTCAGTTTGGCTGCTGTAACAAAGTACCCAGGCTGGGTGGCTTATAAACAACACAGATTTATTTCTCACAGTTCCGGAGGCTGGAAGTTGAAGATCAGCATGCCAATGTGGTGGTCATACTCTTCCAGGTTACAGATTGCCAACTTCTTGTGTCCTCACATGATGATAAGAGGACAAGAGAGCCTCCTGGAGTCTCCCTTATAAGTGCACTAACCCTGGTCATAAGTGCTCCACCATCATGACCTGCTGCTAAGCTGCTTCAGCCGTGTCCGACTCCATGCGACCCCAGAGACGGCAGCCCACCAGGCTCCCCCGTCCCTGGGATTCTCCAGGCAAGAACACTGGAGTGGGTTGCCATTTCCTTCTCCAACACATAAAAGTGAAAAGTGAAAGGGAAGTCGCTCAGTCATGTCCGACTCTTAGCGACCCCATGGACTGCAGCGCACCAGGCTCCTCCACCCATGGGATTTTCCAGGCAAAAGTACTGGAGTGGGGTGCCATTGCCTTCTCCGCCATCATGACCTATTTACCTCCAAAAGGTCCCACCTACTAAAACCATCACATTGGCATTAGGGTTTCAACATGAGAATTTCAGGGGGGACACAAACATTCAGCCCACTGTAGTGACAGAACATAACCTGAACTGGTATAAAACTATTTTTTAACTTAAAAAATTTAGCTTATTGAGGTCTAGCACCCAGACAAAACTGAGATCTTGTGTTCTGAATAAGAAACTGCATTTTCTTTTTCTAATCTAATCAGGTGTTTTCATAGTGATTAAACTTTGGGTATATACATAGAAAAAAAATTTACTTCAAAGATTATTGTTCATGGACTCATGAATACCTTGATCCTAAATAGGATCAAGGTAAGTGAATCTTTAATGGCATCAGGTAAAATGTATACTCCAGTCTAGAGTATCATATATATTTCCACTACAAACTAGGAAGTTTCATTTTCTTTTAGCAGCAAAACATAATATTTTAGTTTTTCTTTAGTCTTAACAATTTATTTAACACAACTATTTATGTTTAAGCAAAACTATTTATAGTCTTTATTCTACTTGGTGGGCTATGCATACATTTGACTAAAGAAATGTTACTATGTTTGATTACAGAAATATTAATATGTTTCCTTAAACTCCGTGGGGAGTATTATGCAATATACAGCATATGCATTGCATAACCTTTCTAAAATCAGACAGAATCAAAATTCCGAAACACATTAGCCCTAAGGATTTTGGACAAGGAGATACGACATTCTTTTCTTGGTAAATTCTATGGGCTCAACACTGTTAACCTAATTACTTTTGTTCATTCTCACAATTTTGTGAGGCAAAGTACTATGTATTCCCCACCTTACAGATGAGGAGAGTCATCTAGTTTGGCAGACATTTTTCTTTTCTTATTGCCTATTTGATATTTGCAAAGAAAGCCATGTACTAATCATGTACTAATTGACAACAAAAAATTAAGTCACTGCTTCTAATTTGGGACAGTGGTCAATGCCAGGAGAACAACCCCAGCCAGAAAGGGGGTGACTATGAGGTCCAGTGATGATTCCCGCAGAGGAATCCCTGTCTGACCTCTGTCTGAAAAGCAGTTGGTGGATTCACAATGCTCATGGCTTTTCAACTCTTCTTTTTCCACCTAATCCTTCAAAAACTTCAGTGTGACTGGGAAAGCCATAGACACCCATGCAGAGAAAACTATTCTGAGTGTTGAATTAATTTATGTCAAGGCCTGAGTCCAGCCTCTGGGATCCAAGTTCCTTACTGCCTATTGCACCCACCCCCATAAGGCTATTATGATGAGATCTGAGGATTATCAGCCATTCAAAAATTTACCCATTTCTTTCTTTCACTGTGCTTTGAAATGTCTGTAGGAGTATTTGTTTTCATCAGGATATTGAAAGCAGCAACTTAGATAGAAAATTACAAGTCTCCTGTAAGGGTCAACCTAATAAGCCATCATAAAGTTAAATAATCATGGGAGCTAGTCAGGCATTTAGCCAGGTCCAGAAGGGACTGCACATAGAATAGACCAGATTTGTTGAGGAATGAGAGAAAAGAAGCATGGAGGAGATCTGAAGCATGGATGTTTCCAGGAAATATCCACAGAGCGTGTTACAATGGGAGGACTGGAGCCCAGACCAGTGCATCAGGAAGTGACTGAAGGAGGAACTAACAGGGAAAAAGAAGTAGGAGAAAGGGGATCTGGGATCCCCCAAATTGAGCATCACTTTCATCAGCTATTTCCATAAAGACTGTGCCTATACTTATAGGTCCTCTTAAAATAGTTGAATCACAACATTTTAGAACATTTACCAGATCTCATCACTCACCAGCTAGTGTTCAGGGGCTGGAAGAGATGCCTGAGTTACAGAACCAGGGACACAAGGAAAGGGAGAAGGAAATAGCGTGTTAAGAACTTCCATCCTCAGCCCACACCAGTGTCCCGTTTGCTGCCTGTGTGGCAGCCACACTCCTGTATGTACTGTTTGCTGGGAAAGCCACCTTCTTCCACTCTCTGCTAAGGGGACTCAGACTCATCCCTGCGCTCAGCCTAAACGTCAGTCCCCAGAAAGGCCTTCCCTAGCTACACCTACCCTTCGACTCTAAGTTATATTCCACTTTCTCTGGAGTTTATTCCCTTCAGAGCATCTACTCGTCAGTATATGTCTGTTTCTTTATTAATGTCTGCATACTCCCTATGAGTCCCCACTAAGTGCAGGTTCTTAACAAAAAATCTGTTCAATGAATCATTGTCAGGCACTTTGCCCTCTGTTTCAAACATGGTAGCTTTTTTTCATCTTCATCATAAGCCTCTGTGTTGGTTTCACAGATAATGTTAAGGAGGCTTACAACTCCAAGGGGCTCATTTTCATACTCTGGAATTGTGCAGTGTACACAGTTATATATAGCAACCCTGTTCAACAACCCCTTGTTCTAAGCCATTTAGGAATGGTATTATTTCCAAAGGAAGAGTATCTCTGCTATTTCCACATTTGTGAGAGCGTTAGCTCAGAGGGGTTAATAATGAGCAGAAAGTCCAATTAGCTCCACCCATCACATCAGTCCCTGGAACTAAATCCTGGCTCCAAAAAAGCCCCAACAAAAGACTTTTCTGTTTGAATATCATGTTAATAATTAATTGATTGGTTAATCAACGAACTAGCTTTTGTAAGGTTGGTCCTCTCCACCTTTGTCCCTTCCACAAGTCCCGGTCAGGGTTAGTGGACCTGGGCTCATATGTTCATTATATTGACCAGAAAAACTCTGAAAGAATGATTGGAAACATGTACAAGATAGATATTTTAATGTTTTGAAATTTTATGAGGAAGCCGATCATTTTATACCTGTTGAGAATAGTTCTCTTCAAGTACTAATTGAACATTGATTGAAAATATACAATTCATGGTTATACCAGGGTGGGTAAATTAAGGTCCTGCCTTCAAGGATCTCTCAGTCAAATGTGACAAAAGGAGAGACAAGGAAGACTTCTCGGAAGAGGAGGTCATGGAGACAGGAGATGGGGAGGAAGGGGAGGCCTGGGAAGTATCCTAAGCAGAGGGGGAAGTGTTCTATGATTTCAGAGACGGAGTGAAAGCAGAGGTCCAGTCTGGAGAAGAAATGGTGCTCCCTTTTTGTTGTTGTTTTATTGTTTCATTGCTAAATTGTCTCCAACTCTTTGCGACCCCATGGACTGTGGCTCACCAGGCTCCTCTGTCGATGGGGTTTCCCAGGCAAGAATACTAGAGTGGGTTTCCATTTCCTTCTCCAAGGAATCTTCCTGACTCAGGGATCAAACCTGAATCTCCTACATTGGCAGGCAGATTCTTTACCGCTGAACCAGCAGGGAAGCCCTTTTGCCTGGGTACTTCTATTAATAGAAGGGCCTCTGGGTTGTAATATTTTATAAGATACTACAAACACACTTGGTGTTAAAATTTTTCATGTGAAATATAGACCAAATTACTCTTCTTGCTTCTTTGGTTCACAGCCCTCAACCCTAACCCTCACAGCTCTAATGTTAGCCAAGTCCTTTACAAGATGAAGGTCAAAGGCCAGTTTTAAAGACATGCCATTGTGGCAGATTCATTTCGATATTTGGCAAAACTAATACAATTTTGTAAAGTTTAAAAATAAAATAAAATTTAAAAAATAAAAATAAATAAATAAATAAAGACATGCCAAATATTCCATTCTCATCAGGTTTAAAAATGTCTCTTATACTCTAACACTGTAAGCACTAATTGAGTTATCCATAAGGCCTCCTAGCAAAGATTGGCTGTTCTTGGCCCTAGCTGTTCATCAGAATCACTTGTGGTGCTTTTAAAAGAACATACATGCTCAGTCTACTGAAGTTAAAGTTAGATAAACCTTCAACTCATCAATTCCTCTCCTAGGAAAATATCCATGAGAAATGAAAAATCCATCAAAAAACATAGAGGAATTTCATGTATCACTGTTTGTAACAGCTCCACAAAGAACAACCCAAGCGTCCGGCCATAGCTGCATGAATAAATGAATATGTGGAATAGTAGACAGCATCAAAAAAGGAGGATCTCATGCTATACACCACATTGCAGACAGATCTCATAAACACAGTGTAGAGTAAAACAAGTCAGATGCTGAAGAACACATACGGCATGAGTCATTTTGGTTCTATACTAAAAATCAAGAAAAAGTAATCAATGTGTTAGAAGTCAGGATAGTGGTTATGCTTTGGAAGGAGAGAGACTCAAAGACCACACAAGGGAGGTTGAGGGATTTCTGGGCATTAGTTACAGGAGTGTGTTCACTTTATAAAAAGTGAGCAAGCTGTGAATTTATGACCTGTACAACTTTCTATATGATGTTTTATTTCCATAAAACACTTTAAAAATATATGTCTATCTAAATTTCATCCCCATTTATTCTGATTCAGTAGATTTTGGATAAGATCCTATTATTGGTATTTTTTTTTAAATCGCCACTGATGATTCTAATGTACATCCAAGTTCAGGAATCAGTGACTGGGATCACCATTGGTCCAGCTTTCCTTGTTTGTATATTGAAAGAGTTTAGTTACTGTTTTTATTCCATTTTTTCTCCCTTACAAATAGGAATAAAATAGCCACCACAATCATGTGCACCCAGACGTTTCCATGCTACTGAAGTGCATGAGAGTTGAAAGGCATTCCTTCCAATTCTGTGTCAGTTGCTCATGAGCAGAAGTATTCGTATTCTAGGATTTCAAGAAGCCCTCACAGAATCTGTTTATTCGACTAGCCAACAAGCATTTATTGAACACCTATTATTTAACTTCTATGCAGAGTACATCATGAGAAACGCTAGACTGGAAGAAACACAAGCTGGAATCAAGATTGCCGGGAGAAATATCAATAACCTCAGATATGCAGATGACACCACCCTTATGGCAGAAAGTGAAGAGGAACTCAAAAGCCTCTTGATGAAAGTGAAAGTGGAGAGTGAAAAAGTTGGCTTAAAGCTCAACATTCAGAAAATGAAGATCATGGCAGCCGGTCCCATCATTTCATGGGAAATAGATGGGGAAACAGTGTCAGACTTTATTTGTTTGGGCTCCAAAATCACTACAGATGGTGACTGCAGCCATGAAATTAAAAGATGCTTACTCCTTGGAAGGAAAGTTATGACCAACCTAGATAGCATATTCAAAAGCAGAGACATTACTTTTCCAACAAAAGTCCGTCTAGTCAAGGCTATGGTTTTTCCAGTGGTCATGTATGGATGTGAGAGTTGGACTGTGAAGAAGGCTGAGCACCGAAGAATTGATGCTTTTGAACTGTGGTGTTGGAGAAGACTCTTGAGAGTCCCTTGGACTGCAAAGAGATCCAACCAGTCCATTCTAAAGGAGATCAGCCCTGGGATTTCTTTGGAAGGAATGACGCTAAAGGTGAAACTCCAGTACTTTGGCCACCTCATGCGAAGAGTTGACTCATTGGAAAAGACTCTGATGCTGGGAGGGATTGGGGGCAGGAGGAGAAGGGGACGACAGAGGATGAGATGGCTGCATGGCATCGCTGACTCGATGGACGTGAGTCTGAGTGAACTCCGGGAGCTGGTGATGGACAGGGAGGCCTGGTGTGCTGCGATTCATGGGGTCACAAAGAGTAGGACACGACTGAGTGACTGAACTGTGAACTGAACTATAGTAATAAAAGTGAACAATTACTCTTATTAATCACTTCCCTGGGCTGTGGTCTTATGTCCTTTGCATATGGTCTTTAATTTAAATAATATAGTAAATAACTAAATTAAATAATTTAAGTAATAATTAAATTATGTAATGTAGTAAAGGAGTTAAGTGCACAGACTCAAGAGCCAGGCTATCAGCATTGAAACTCTGGATTCAGCTTACTCAGTTGTGTGACTTTGGGAAAGTTACTTAGCCTGTTAGTGACTCAGTTTCCTCACCTATAAATTGGTATAAAGGTAATACTAATTCCTGAAACCTAGGTGAGGAGTAAACGGTGTTTGGCACCTGTTATTTTTAGTTGCTCAGTCGTATCCAACTCTTTTGTGACACGTTGGGCCATAGCCTGCCAGGCTCCTCTGTCTGTGGGATTTTTCCAGACAAGGATACTGGAGTGGGTTCCATTTCCCTCCCAGGGGATCTTCTCAACCCAGGGACTGAACCTTTGTCTCCTGCATTGCAGGCAGATTCTTTACCACCAGACCAACAGGGAAGCTTCAGCACCTGCAAATGCCAAATACTATATACAGCAAATGCTACATATGTATTAGCTCTTATTTTTCACCAAGTCCTATGAAATAGCTGCTATGATAATACTAAATTTGTACTCGAGGAAACCATGCTTAAAGAGGTCCCATGACTGGTCCAAGGTTACACAGCTAATAAATAGCAAAATCAAGATTCCAAGCCAGGTTGCCTGACCTCAGTGCTCAGATATTTTGCTATCATGCTCTCTCTTTTCACTGACATCTTTCTCTCTCAGTTGTGCTTTGGTGGACTCAGGGATTAAATATCTGAAGAGAAGACTCTTTGAAAGAGGTTTTTCAGGAGCCTGGAAAGTAAGAATATTTCATGAGCCAACTTGAAATGACAAGACATGCTCCTTGCAAGTAAGGAAGGGAGCCTTTCCCAATCAAATTTCATTTTCTAAGGAAGAATGAATTTGGGTAACCTTTCTCACTCCCTGAAGTTAAAAATACCTTTTAAAAATGAGTTTGTCATGTCTTGTTGCATAACACTGAGCAGTATTTATAGAACGTGGAAATGAATGTGAAAACTTGTATTCTGATTCATGGCCTATTAGAAGTGGTGCTTTCATTAATAACTCTGACTTGAATTTTTCCTCCCAAGTTATTGGAGTGTTTATTAAACTTTTAAAGTATTTTTTCTGACTCGGAATGGGGAATAGAAAGATAGGAACTGGGACGAAGTACATTTTTAGACACTAACATTGTCAAAGGCTGAAAAAGCAGTCGCAAGTGTTTAACCTGTCAGACTGAGACCTGCCTTTCTGTAACTGACAGTATGGGGTATTTTGTCCCCTGATGCTGAATGCTGTTAATTAGAGAGTTAAAAATTGTTGTTTTCAGGAGTTAATTTTAAATAAAAGGCTTTATTGAAACAATATATCTGTAAAAATTTAGGTACTAGCATTTAATGAGCAAAACTGTGTACCTAAGATGTGTAATATATTGATTCCAAAATAATAAGGTTGGCAAATCTGTTATGAATATCTTTCCCCGCATGAATACACAGTGCTGCTATCATTCTGTTGGTTTTTTAAAGGATGGCTGCCTCTTACCCTCAAATGTATTTCCAAGTTTTGCCAAGTACTAAGGTGACTGATTTTATTTCTTTTATTAGATACTTAAGTTTCTCTTTCCTTTTTATATATTGCTTAAAAACAAACCTGCTTTTACAGGCCTCCTGCCACCTAAAAGGCTCCTTGTTCAGCACAGAGAAGATTTCATGCTGATCAGATTCTCCCCATTCTTCCTTTTTAAGCAAACACTGAAAGCTTTCAGCAGCTGCCCAAGATATCACTTTAAAACCCTTAAGGCAGTCTGAAAAGCCTCCAAAAAAGCATGACACGCAATCAAAGTTTAGTAAGGGAAGTTTTAATGAATAAACTTAGTAAATTAGACAGCACTGCAGTGGGGTGATTAACTCTCATTTGTGCATTAGTGTTGAAATTAATTAAAATGTTTAAGCCATAGGAGGCTGGTTACCTCGTCAGGACCTAGCTCTGTCCTCAGAGCCAGTCTGGATCCAGGAGTGATTCATCTTACACAGATGAGAGGGGGATAAGAAGAAAAGAACGGTCAGGACAAATGTGTTTTCAACGGTGCTTAACAGCAGGGAGACCATTGAGACTTCAGAGCAACGCTGCTGGAGTGTGACATCATAATAGGGTATGTACATGTGGAGTGAAGTGAAAAGGACTTTGCACACACACACACCTTTCCTCTCTTTTGGACTGGACTCTGTGTATATTAATTTCTTTGCCAGGTGGAATGCTGCAGTCCATTCTCGTCAAGACCACTCATAAATTAGCTGTTTTCCTGACTCTTTTTAAACCTGCCTGCTACCGTTAAATGTTCACCCTGGGGAGTCCCACACAGTGCAGTGACATGAAAATGTGGGCTTGGTGCCCTGGTGGATTTCCCTAAGATCAACTCCATAGGATGTATGAAAATATAATTGCCTCAAACAGACTCTCAGACACACAACAATGGATTTATTGTTAAATTCCCTTGACAATGTGCAGAGCAGAAACCATCTTTTCAAGAAACCCCAAATATTCCATTCCCATTAGGTTTTTAAATATCTCATAAGCTCAATTTCTTTCCAGAACTATGGGTCTGTGGATCTTCTTATAGAAACCCATTACCGTGTAGCTGTTTAACAAATCCGTGCCTGCTTAAAATTATAAATGACAGCCTATTCCATAAAGAGAAAAGTCTTCTTTGACAGGAAAACAATCTCAGTTGGTTCTCCTTGTATAACAAATGGACATGTGTCAGGCCGGGCACCATAGCTGTTTCCAACACTGGACTGCTATTTCTAATTCAGGGGTCCAAATTAAGGGATTTGCAGGAATTCGTGACTTCGGCAGAGCTGAATTATTTCCACCTGGAGAAAACTGTCATGATTTGCTATGGATCTACATTAATAACTTAAAAAAACTGTCTGTCTTCCTTATTTTTTGCTCTAAAGATTTCTTGTCAGACACGGTGTCAGAGGTCACGGTCACAGTGTTCCTTTGGTACCCATTAACTATAACCAGCGAACTTGTTCGCTATTGATCCACTATGTCCAAGTATCTATTATAGTGGCTATAAAAGGTGGCTTCACATCTTTCTAAACAGATAATTCATAAAGGTCAAGGGGTCGTGGCTTGTGATATATTATTCACTGTAACTGTGACTGAATGAAAGAGAGAGAGGAGCTAAGGGTCACACATGTGAGGCTAGAGAGGTAGAAAGTTGTGTGTCAATCGGACACGTTACTATCCATATAAATAATAAAAGGCATTAATAATATTTGTTCATGACCTCATTATTGATTCATTCTATTCTGAAGCAGATGCTCCTAGAGAGAGTGCAGACAGAGTTGATTTTTTACCACCAAAGTTCAGCTGAGGTTGTCTCTAAAATGGAATTCAACTAAAGACAGTAATATATACTCTGGCAGCAACATCCTGGGTCATGGGATTCATACATTTTGCCTGTAATGGGTCATCTGGGGTGAAGCGAGTTTGTTTGGGGAACAGGAGCCTCAAATATGAAGTGTTAAGGATCTGCTAGGCTGATTGGTTCAGCACATCCCCATGTTCCTTTGGGATCCTTTGATTCATCATGTTCTGTAACCTTTGTTGGTTTCTATTGAACATTCAGCAAACACTGCAGAGACCATTGCTGAGGTTCCCAAGTTCCCATTCAAAAGGAAAACGTCTCATCGGAGAACAGTCAGGATCTAACGAAAGAACCTAGCTTACAAGGTAGCTGACACTGTGCTCATGTAATGGTGTTTACGTTTTTCTGGTCTTCCCTGATGGCTCTGTAGTAAAGAATCCGCCTGCCAACGCAGGAGTCATGGGTTTGATCCCTAGGACGGGAAGATCTCTTGGAAAACGAAACAGTAACCCACTCCAATATTCTTGCCTGGGAAATCCCATAGACAGAGGAGCCTGACCAGCTGCAGTCCATGGACTCACAAGAGTCACACACAACTTAGTGACTAAACAACAATAACATGGTTTTCTACCCACCAGAGAAGCTGGAGATGGTGTGCTTTCTCAAGACTACAGTTTGGAGGCAAGTAAATTGAGATGAATCATGGTGAGATGAAATAGTTAAAATGTCATGCTCCATAAGTTTGAATGCATCCTTTAAGTTCTGAATAGTAAAACGCAACTGAAAATTGAAACAAGGGAAACAAAAGGCAGATAACTAACAATACAAATCCTCCATCTTTGACAAGGATGGTTCATGGCGAGAGCCAGATAGCACTTTTTCAGAGCCATTCCTGGAGGCACACCTGGGGACATGCACCCACACGCGTAGCCAGACACCCTCTTAATTTTACTTTCCTTTAACTATTTTACATATTATAATTGAGTGGGTGATGCATCAAAATTGCAAGCTTTAAGAGACAAACAATAAACTACTAGCTCTATATCTATTTACAAGTGTTAACTGAGGGAAATCCCTAGGCAGACTAGGCAAATTACACACTGTCCACAGCAAGTGTGGGCACCAGTGAGGATGAGTTTCAGAATAGGCCCTTTTAGCTTCAGGAGAGGGTTGAAGAAAGGTTTAGGGGTGGGCTTGGGCGGATGTGGGAGCTGAGGAATCGCTTCTCTGATGTTTCCTTACAGAGCCCCATTCATTTCCAATATCCACTAACTCTATAACTCTTGAAGCTAAAATGTCCTAAGAGAAATCTAAGGATGACCTATTTCCTGGAAGCGACCAATTTAAGTTAATAGTCTGACCCTGGGAATAGCTTTTCTTCTTTTTGTGAGACCCCAGTCACTGGGACAACTAAGGTCTTGAGGGGATTCGCCTCTAATATCTGTGGTTCTTAAACTTTTTTTGTGAATCAAAAACCCTTTTGAGAATGTAACAAAAACTAGGAGCCCTCTTTTGATAAAAACATTCACACATATACAATTTTGCACATATTTTAGGGATTCATAGAAGCCCTGAGGTTGCCACAGGTTAAGAACCCACATTTTAAATAGGCTTTTAAAAAAAAAGATGAGCATTGATAGAATCTGCCCTTCCCTCTTCAATTCAATAAAGAAAAAAATGAAGCTTAGAGATGAGCCAGCCATTGTAACCTTCAGACTCCAAATAATACTGTCCTTAATAATAATAATATTCATGTGTCCTGCTAGTGGTCTCTATAGACATCTATATTCTTCATAATAATTTTTATTTTTATTTAATGTTTGGAGATGTTGTAAAAAGTGACTACTGTTTCAAAATGTGACCTCTGTGAGGTTTAAAACCTACTGAATCAGATGAGATATGAAAGCGTTCAATATAATGTATGACTTAAAGCTATGTTTTTTAAACTTTAATAGGAAATGTCTGACTCTTAGATCATTGTTTCTAAAGCCTGGCAGACAGAAACATGTCTTTTAGAAAGATCTAATTCATATAGCAAACAGAGATCCAGCAGGGAGAAATAGTGCCTTTCCCCTTTACCTCGTGCAAACCTTTAATTTACAATGAAAAAACTCAGCTCCAATAACATTTTAATAACTATAACTCATCTCATTTTCCCCCTAAAGATTACTCAGGTATTGTGGTAGATCTTGGGATGTGCTGACAAAAACAAAAAACAAACAAAAAAAAAAAACAAAAAACATGGTCCTTGTCCTCAGGAAGCTTACAGTCTTAGGACAGATGTGTGTATGCACTTAAGTGGTCATTGAAGTGGCTTAGCATTCATTGCCTTCTTCCTTCCTCCTACCACAACTCTGTTTTTATTCAGGTACCCACTCCTCCTCACTCCTCCTCTACATAAGCTACGTAACTTAGGGGATCTGACTCATACTGGGCTAAACCAACCATGGACTCCTATAACACATCCTTGTCTATGATTGGCTTAGGTATACTGTGTGTGTGTGTGTGTGTGTGTGTGTGTTAGTCGCTCAGTCGTGGCCGACTCTTTGCAACCCCATGGACTGCAGTCCACCAGGTTCCTCTGTCCATGAGATTTTCCAGGCAAGGATACTGGAGTGGGTTGCCATTTCCTTCTCCAGGGGATCTTCCCAACCCAAGGATCGAACCCGGGTCTCCTGCACTGCAGGCAAATTCTTTACCAACTGAGCTACAAGGGAAGCCCTCAACCAATTAGTATTCTACATTTCCTGGGTGTTGGTAATTGGTTCAGGAATGGGTGTGTAACCTAAATTGACCTCATTGTACCAAAAGGAAGGACAATCAAGGGGAAGCAAAATGCTTCCCTTCTAGCTGTATTCTCCCAACTTCTGTTAACAACCCTCTTGGCTGCATTTGGGAAAGTTAGCCTAAGCATGAAGTTAAGACATCTGGGAGGGCAGATCTGAGAAACCAAAGATCTCAGACAACCAAAGAAGAAACCGTGGAACTCTCAGGTATCCTTTCCTGGCAGGAGGCAATGTAGACCCTTTCTGGATGATTCAGGTATCTGTGAAGACTGGTACACAGCCACCACTCTTGCTCAAAATCTCTAACAAGATTCAGGTCCATGAACATTTGCTGAGTGCTCACGGTGGCTCAGAGGGTAAAGCCTTTGCCTGCAATGAGGGTTCGATCCCTGGGTCAGGAAGATCCCCTGGTGAAGGAAGTGGCAACCCACTCCGGTACTCTTGCCTGGAAAATCTTATAGACGGAGAAGCCTGGTCCATTGGGTCACAAGACTATAGTCCATTGGGTCGCAAAGAGTCAGACACGACTGAGGGACTTCACTTTCACTTTTCATGACTCAGAACGATGCACAGCAGCGGGGAAGGAGTCTCTTACTTACTGTGTGACCTTAAGCTAGTTGCTCCACCTATCTGAGATGCCAGTTCTTTGTGCATAAAATAAGGATCCTATATGCCTACCTGTACTATTTAGGCAGATTAAAAACATTTTTAAGCATTTAGCACTAGAGACTAGACTAATGATGCACTGGCTGACTAGGTGACTAGACGATGTGAATAGTTTTCCCTACTTATACTGAATATGTGGCGTAGATTTGAGGATGTCAGGCCCAGTACTTTGGGAAATGTTACTATGAGATGAGCAGGTGATCCCCACTACCTTCTGGGGATAATTCATCTGGAATTTTTCTAATCCCCAAGATCTGCCCTCAGGGATTGCAGAAGCTCCTATTCAGTCATTAGTTAAAACAACAGGCTTCAGGGCCTGTGGTTGTGTACCTCTCCATTCCTGGGGCTCAAAAGGAAGCAACACTGTAAATTGCTTTGGAATGAATTGATTTGTGGTTTTGTATGTTACCCATCAAGTGTTGGAGAGACTAGGTTTCAGCCCACATGCAGAAAATGCTTCTCAGCTGGTCTGCACAGCCTATAAGCAAAGTAACTTTCTCCTTTCTATGAGGTGGATCTTTGGGCCCCCCAAACTGATGCTGGTTATTTGGCTTCCAGGGTGGCGTTAGTGGTAAGGAATCTGCCTGCCAATTCAGGAGACATAAGAGATGCGGCTTCGATCCTGGATCGGGAAGATCCCCTGGAAGAGGCATTTGGGTTTGAATCTAGATTTGCTCCCTCACTAGTTGTGTGACCCTGGGAAAGTGACCTAATCGCTTGGAGATTAATTTTTTTTTATTTGTAAGAATGGGATATGCCTACCCCAGTCCTATAAAGTGGGAGTACACCTGCTCCTAGAATTGTTAAGAGAGTTAAACAAAACAAATAAGAAAAATACATATTCAGCACAATATATGACATATGGTCAATAAACAGAAGCTATTACTATTTTGATTTATAATGGACAGCTGTCTGCCCATCAAATAATTGCCTTTCCTATCAGCACTTTGATTTCCTTTGGGGGAATTACCTTTTTCCCTGTTTAGTCATGGTCTTGGTACCCTCTAGTGTGCTGTCTACCTTAGAAGTTGATAGGGTCCTGGAGACTCTGCCCACCGATCTTTCCTTTCATCACCTATAAAACCCTGAGTTAAGCATGTGACTTGAGCTCAGCCAATCGGAATCTCTCTCTTGGGATTTTTTTTTTTTTTTAATCAGAATGAAGCAGGGATAGAAGAAACAGTGGGGCAGTAACTGAAGAACATCACCTTCCTTCCCCTCCTGCTGGTGCCCAAATCATTCCTGTACAGTTTCCTTTTGCTTAAGTAGCTGGTGGGCTTCCTGAGTGGCTCAGACATAAAGACTCTGCCTGCAATGTAGGAGACCCAGATTTGACTCCTGGGTTGGGAAGATCCCCTAGACAGGGGAATGGCAACTCTCTCCATTATTTTTGCCTGGAGAATTCCATGGACAGAGGAGCAGGCTGGTAGACTACAGTCTGTGGGGCCACAAAGAGTTGGACAGACTGAGTGACTAATACACACAAGTGTCTGGCATTTATTTCTGTTGCTTACAACCAAAGAAGTGAAGCATTATTACTTTCTATCTTTAGGAAACAAGTGGTTCCCTTCACAGCCTGCCTCACCCCAATTTGCACCCCACCATACATAGAATATTCCCCAGACACAGCTTAAATGTTTATAGCTTCATGCATGTCTTCAAGATGTTCTTTCTGTTTAGATGACCATATTCATCTCCCATGCTCCAACAGCAAACTCTAATTCATTCTTCAAGCCTTGACTCAAATATTACTTGCCTTGGGAAGCTTCAGTGACTATTCAGATCCAGCAATGCAAAAGTAGCTAAGCCCTTCCACCTTTTTCATTCTTTTTCTCAAGACATTTACTACATTTGCCCTGTTTGTAGTACAGTTAGGTTATTTGCTATCATCTAGCTCGTGAGCTCTTTGGGGATGGGAACCAAGCCTTAGGCTTGTTCAGCTTTGTGTCTCTAGTACCTACCTGGTCCAGAGCAAAAATACAAAATGTTTTTGTGGAATGAATGGCATTTCTTACAAATAAACAAACTGTGCGATTTCGTGGACAAGCATTTATATTAGGGGCATGTCAAGACAGCTTCAAAACAGTAGCCCAATTCTGCAGGTCACTCAGTTCTCCCAGTAGTAGTGGACAAATTCGTCCTTGTCTTGGTTTTCCAAGTTGACAACCTGGATTGAGCCCAAATTTTTAAGATCATTGTCTCAGTCTGTACTTTGAGAGTTATACAAGGAATCACAACAGGAACTGCTAAGACATATGGCTCTGATCACACACTAAACACCAAAAAATGACACATCTAATCCTCATAATACCCCTACGAAACAGATGCTATTTTCCCCATTTCACAAATGAGTCACCATAATGTCAAGTCACCTGCCCACGATTATATGGCTAACAAGTAGGAGAGCTGAGTTTCCTACCTACGCCGTCCTCTGCATATGAGTCCAACTCCCCTGGAGTCACTGAGGGATGCAGTAGCCTCTCGCTCATTCTATCACCACCCAGCCCTATTTCACAACTTGGGGATTAGAAGCAGGTCAGGGTGACCATATGTGGGAATCTGTATCCTTTATAGGAACCAGTGACCATGAGTGTGGAGCACAGACACAAAGAAGCAATATATTTAGCTAAGCTCCAGTGGGGTAGTGATGAAGAAGGAGGGGAATCCTTTGGGACTATTTGAAAATACTAAGATACCCAGAGATAACCTTGATGCCAGGAGTAGTCGTTATTGTTGTTTCAGTTGCTCAGTTGTGTCCAACTCTTTTGCGACTCCACGGACTAGCCCGCCAGGCTCCTCTGTCTATTGGATTTCCTAGGCAATAATATTGGAGTGGGTTGCCCTTTCCTTCTCCAGGGGATCTTCCCAATCCAGGAATTAAACACATATCTCCTGCATTGCTGGTGCATTCTTTACTGCTGAGCCACCAGGGAAGCCCTAGTCATGTTATTAGCCTTGGCTAAATTTACAAAGCTGAAAGTTGGTGAGTGGTGGAGAGTAGTGGTTCACTGGTAAGGTCAAAGAGTCACAATAGAGGCCTGGCTCTATTGTGGGACCTTGTGTGACTCAGTTCCCTCATCTGTAAAATAAGGCGTGATGAAAGTCTCCAAGTCATAGGATAGTTCTGTAAATTAAATGAGGTAATTGCATGGAAATTAGTATATCTGGCATCTATGTGGTTACATTGGGGCTTCCCTGGTGGTTCAGTTGGTAAAGATTCTGCCTGCCAAATGGAGGAGATGCAGAGATTCTGGTTCTATCCCTGGGTTGGGAAGATCTCCTGGAGAAGGAAATGGCAACCCACTCCAGTATTCTTGCCTGGGAAATCCCATGGACAGAGAAGCATGGCAGGCTACCATCCATGGGGTCCCAAGAGTCGGACATGACTTAGCAACTAAACCACCACCGTCATGTGGTTACATTACATACATTCAATGCAAAGTCACTGTTTTTATGGGAGATTTAGTGACCAATGGCACTTCAGGTCTTTTAGGGAACAATGAGAGAAAAAAATAGGGGTGAGAAGAGAGTTTTCCAACCACTTTGTCAGGGAGAGCATAGCCCTTAAGACTGGATGCCACTGCCTGCAAGTCCCAGGGGCCACCCAGTTTTCCACAGGATTCTACTGGCTTAGGCACCCACTCCAGTACTCTTGCCTGGAAAATCCCGTGGATGGAAGAGCCTGGTAGGCTGCAGTCCATGGGGTCGCTGAGGGTCGGACACGACTGAGCAACTTCACTTTCACTTTTCACTTTCATGCATTGGAGAAGGAAAGGGCAACCCACTCCAGTGTTCTTGCCTGGAGAATCCCAGGGACAGGGGAGCCTGGTGGGCTGCTGTCTATGGGGTCGCACAGAGTCGGACACGACTGAAGCGACTTAGCAGCAAGAACAAGATAGGGTTTGTGACTGCCCAGTTATTAGGGGTGATGTTTCTGTAGGATTATTCTGTAAGAGCAAACCCAAAATCCTTTTTTTTTTTCTCACTGTTTCCCCTTTAAAATTTCCAATGGGGGAAAAAACATTCAAAGATGAGTTGGTCAAAAAGGCTTATTTTATTACTAGCACCTTCTTCCAAAGAGCTAATGGCATTTCTCATGAATCCTGAGCATTCCATCAGCTGTGACAGCCAGTGCTTGGGGAAAGTTTGCATCAGCCTGTCTGCAAGCAGAAGTTAGGCATGATTTGCCTAGAGCCTGACAGAACACATGTACCCTAGACCCAGAGATTAGGGGAGAGAGGGGTCCAACCTGCCGGTCTATTTAAGCTTCCAACTTCCCAAACTCAGAAACTTAAAGCCTTCAAATAATTCCCATAGAAACCATACTTCAGCACAAAGCTCTCCATGAGCTGCAGACCAAATACATACAAATAAAGCGTATCTATGTAATGTAAGAAATATATTCTCTTATGCATCTGTCTTAGCTTTTAACAATCATCATTTACACGGCTTACAAGTAGACCCATTGTCCAAGAGACATTGGGGCTGAAAACTGAGGTGGAGGTGAGTATAAGCATATGAACGCATTACTGAACTCCAGAAGTGCCAGGCCCACATCAAACATGGCAATAAGACCCCTCCATGTAGGATTTGATAGGATGAAAATAAATCTATTGCCGTCTTCTCTCTATTCTATTAGTGCTGACATGTGAATGATACACTAAATAACATTCTCAAAAGGCAAATCCCACAGCACGTGGGGACCTCTTGGGACTGCGTGTAGGTGTTGTGATTCCACAGCTGGTATCACTGTGAACTCCCACCACTGGGATATGAAACAATTTGTAATGTAACAATTAACAGAAATATTGACTTAAGTATGCTCTCAGCAGGGGGCTGGTAACCCCAGGAATCAGCAGAAGAAACAGCACCATGCTACGTACAGTATCTCAAGGGATTCGAGCGATTCAAATGATGGAAGAGCATGATGCGCCTTGAGAAGCACCCCTGCCCCCTTTCATGTGGCTTCAGGTTGAAGCTAAAAATGACACTTTTCCTAAACCTGGGTTTTGAGCTACACTGAAGGGATGGGCTGTACAAAAACACACAGGCTCCAAAAGGCAAGGAATCACAGGGCTTCCAGCTTCACAATTTTGCAGATTCTAATTAAGAAAATGTTCCACCGGTCCTGAGACCAGGGACAACACAAAGCCACATTTTGCATAGCCTGGATGATTGTAAAGCTCCCTACCCGCCACCCCCCACCAACCCAAAAACTCCAACAGCTTCTGTCCCCACCCCCATCTGAGTTCTCATATACTTTCATCTCGCTCTCAGGATCCACTAAAGTAAATAAGATGTCCATCCAGATAATGGAAACCCCACCAGCTCTCAGTTAGTGCCTTTTCATGCCAATTAAACACATTTTATACAGTCATCGTAGCTGCATCAATGAGTGCATTAGGAGACGCCGATAGGGCTTGGCAGACGTCAGCCAAGCACATGAAATGTATTTCATGCAAGTTTTCTCTCTGTCTTATTCTAACCACTTGGCAACGGTCTCAATTGAAAACATTGATTCTGAAAGATATATATGGATATATAAACTGATTAACCAGCTTATTTGCTGCTGATTACTTTACTAATAAAGATCTCAGAGTGCTTAATTTAAATTAATACTTCCTTCATTAATGAAAATCCGGCTTAGAGCATAAAAAAAATCTTGACAGATGCATTTATTGCACAAACATACATTTATCTACGCCAAGCCAATTGAATATACAATCATATTTGGTTGGGGTTATAATTGATAATGATTCAACAATTATTACTTCAGTTAGGTGTGTGTTGTTCACCAGAGTCACTCTGATAGTCTGATAAGGTTTTCTCCTTTTGGAGGCTGTGAGGAGCTGAGGGGATGTCCAGAGATGTATGCGAGGCAAGCTCAGAACATTTGGTCACTTTTGAGATAAGGAG